>NC_046375.1:26854327-27143841 GCF_011125445.2 Fundulus heteroclitus
GTAATGCTCACGCAGGAAGTGCTGGATGAAGTGGTTTTGGTACGGCACACTGTCGTGGTGCGTGGACAGGTCATGGCCGTCACTCATCATGGTTTTAAACCACGTGGGCTGGCGGTCCAAGTATTCCACTGAGGGGATCTTACAACAGAAAACACTGTGGTAGCGGTTCTGCTCAAGCTGTCCAGCAAACACCAAGCAGGAGCCGTAAAAAGAGAACACGTAGAAGTAGTTGACCAGGATGGCCACACACATGCTCTGGCAGAAGATTTTCACCGACTCAATGTTGGTGAAAGGGCTCGCTCCCATGCCGAAGGTGATGATGTAGAGTGAGCTGGTCATAGTGTAGCACACCATCACGTCGGCAAAGGCATCTGCCACACGTTCCTTGAATGGCAGGTTTTCTCTAGTTCTCCTCCAGCCTGCCAGAAGTTCAAACACCCCCTTGGTACCATGACCTACAAAGGAAAAGAGAAAATACTGTTAGGATATGAACATAGAACCAGTGGAATCACAATATTAGATGCCGGGACATCTCTCCATCTCTATGTTTGTATTGTAATTGTAAAACCAAAAGTTGTAACAACGAAAATAGAAGCAGTCAGTGTTGTATTATTTGTGGTCCTGTCCATGTTAACAAGGATATTTTCCAAAACTGAGATTTTCTGCATTGTTTACAGCTGCGCCGGATATACAAAAACAAGGATTTTAAAAATAACTTCTAAAAGGACAATTTTTAATAAACTCGCAATGCTGTATATCCATGTGAACTGGAAATCTGGAAACTATTAAAAATAAGGACTGTCGCTACATGAATGCTTGGTATGAGGGATTGCTGCAAAGCCACCGACATTGCAGACGGCTGTCCACTTTGGCCACACGCTCTTTCAGGAGGAGTGAATCCTGCTTGTAAAAGACTCAAAGCAATCTGCTGGGTTTCTTTAGATAGGAAACTTCTGACCAATCTGTCTATATGATTTGATTGGATATGACTTTGTAAAGTGCCTTGAGATGGAATTGAACTGAAAACTGAATTGAATTAAGGACCACTTACAGCAATCCCAATTCTTTACACTGCATTTAGACAGCAACAAGCTTTCCAAATGAAGATAATCCTCGAATAAAGCAGGTTTTTCATTAAAAGTAAAATTGTCTCCTAGGAGATAGGATGAAATATAGCTATTGTGCTAATTCCGGCATATTTACATTGCCGTATATCGTAGTAATGTTGATTAATGTGTACTGTCTTAATAAAAAAAATTATAATAAATTAGATAAACAAAATGATAGATTTATTTTATTTATGCTGTATTTGTTTTTCCTCACTGGAGTGTTTTTTTTTATTTTCAGATCTTGCTTTTCCCAGAGTGCTAACTGGATGAACTATTTTCTGACAGTATTCTGCATTCGTCTCATATGCATGGTAATAATTAAATAGATCCTTGAAATTATGTTCTATAATGGCTGATATGATGTGTAAATATTTGAATCTCAGCTGGATTCCTTTATGTGCATGTTCTCTCGTGCAAATGTGGGTGTTATTTCTGTGCAAGTGCGGGTTTTCTCTGGGTACTCCAGTTCCTCCCACATAATGTAGATTTCCTAAGGTGTGTACGCATTTGTGTATACAGCTCATCTCCACTGACATTTAGAATGGCTCCCTCTCCATGATCACAGGAAAATAAGTTGGTATAGAAAATGAATGAATGGGCGACTGGATGGATTTTATTGTTACATCTAATTACCTCACTAGCTGTGTTAATGTTTTTCTTGAGACCTGCACTGGATGTAATTTGAAAAAAAAAACAAAAAAAAAAAAAAACTACTGCACCATTACATAAAATATACATTCATTATTTCAGCTTCCAAAATCCTTTGTAAGCCCATTGACACCGTTCTTTAACACTTTTTTTTACGCCTTTTTTCTTCTCCCCTTACTCAAGCTGTAATTGTACTAAGGTTATTATGCAACAGAGTCCAAATCCATCTTCATCAGGTCCATTCACTGGAATCAAATCTGTGGGATTTTCACGAGTCAAAAATACAGACAGAAAAACACGGCGCACAAAGGCATAGTGCATAACCACCCACACTGGAACACCCGTTCACCCACACACTGTGCCACTGCTTAAAAAATGCACAAGCCACATGGCTGGGAGTAAATGTGCTTCAGCAGGAAATTGTGAATGCACTATCAACTTGATGTTTCTGGGCTGCATAAATATTTCAGCGCTGTGAAGACTGCATTTGGCTCATCCATATCATCAGCTTAAGAATGCCCCTGTATAAAGCTAGCAGGCGGACAGAAAAGCTGGAGGGATTACTACCTTTGACAGCATTCTAAATTTCCCCTTGTTTGACACAGAGGGAAAAACGTTAATTAACTATAAAGGATTAAGCTTATGTAATGAGTCAGCTAGATGACTCTCCCTGCTTTTACTTTTATTAAGCTGTCCTGCAAGTCAATTAGTTAGTGTCACTTGGTTTAGAGGGAATGGGGAGAGGGGAAAAACACTCCCAGCTGAGATTTTTGAAGCAATACGCCAGGGGCCTCTGCAGACGTTTCCCTTCACTGATTATCCAATAGGATGCAGAGGAGCATGTCATTTTGCAGACACCATTGAAAAGGCTCTAGAATTAATTAGAGTGATTGATTGCAGGCAGGTGGAGGTAAACAATAACAAGTTGCCCATCTGGTAAAGAGTCCCTTGTTAGTGTCACTACGAGCACACATGTTATCATTGCTGAATGTTGTTTTATAATTTTACAATTTAGGTGTCATCACTTATACGTTTATTAATTATGGTTACTTTATATTTAAAGAGGGACATTTTAAAACCAGAAACCCCTAAATCCTGAACGTTTGAAACTTACTTCTTACTATTTTTGAAAACAGCCACGTAATTTTAAAGAACATTTTTCGGACACAAAAATAGCCTTTGGAATTCTGCTTCTCTAAAACACAAAGGTTCAGCCATTTGAAAGCAAGGGAGGAAATGGACAAAGAAAACTGATGGGTTTCTTCACAAACACCTTTGTAAGAAGTACTCTATAGGTCAGACAGATCTGTGACCACTTAAGATACGATTTTGGTGGTTAAAGCGAAGCCAGAGTGACACGACACCTGCGAGGGATGCGAAGCGTCAGTTCCTGTGGCTGAAAAATCTGAACTTTTGCGCCCGGTCGCACTGCGACAACCAGTCGGGAACTGGTTGTGGCGCTGATGTGGCGTGAAGGACTGCGGCGGAGACAAAGCTGTTTTCATTCAACATGAAATACAAGCTGATAGTGGCAGCCTGTGGTTGACCTGAGTTGTATGACTCAACCAACTATTGATACAGAGACAAGTCCAGAAAGGACCAAGCCTGGAGAAAATGGAGTGAAGAGACTGCAGTGGCAGTTAAGTGAAAGCGTCACTAGATAACTAGATAGTGCCATTGTAGTGCTGTATCTCTGGCTTGCACTCGCTGTGCAATTACTCTCGTATATTATATATATATATATATATGGACCATTTTCCCCTCCTAATGGTTTGTTCACATCGAATGCTAATTGCGTCTCAAAGTTGCCACTTTTGCTTGTTGTCGCTAGACGTTTGCACGGCAGGCAACAAGCCATAAATACAGTAGTACAACGGTTGGTTCAATTGGTTCAGTCATACAACTCAGGCCGACTGCAGACCGCTATTATCAGCTTTTATTCCACATTGAATGAAAACAGCTTCATCTCAGAATGTCTCTAAGGCTACGTTCACACTGCAGCCTGAAGTGACCCAATTCCGATTTTTTTGCCCATATGCGACCTGTATCTGATCTTTTCATGACAGTCTGAACGACACAGATCGGATTTTTTCAAATGCGATCCAGGTCGCTTTGATATGTGGTCCTGAATCCGATACGTATCTGATCTTTTCAAATGCGACCTGTGTCTGTATGGCCAGGTCACATTCATCCGACCTACACGTCACTGATACTTGACAAATGTCACTAACGGTGGTAATGTGCTGCCTCCGGTTGGAGAATAACGCAAAGAACGCAAGATACGCTGCAGCATTACGATCCATGTTTACTTCCGCAAACAATGAGCACGCTTGCTACGTATGACGTCATCGCGTCCTCTACTGAGCATGCGGGACACTTAGGCGAATGAGTTCACACAGGAGATCACATACAAGTCGCATATATTTGGAAATGTGAACGGACACGCAAAAAAATCCGATTTCACAAAAAAAAAATCGGAATTGAGCATCAAGACCTGCAGTGTGAACGGAGCCTAAATGTCTTGCATGGTGGTGATACGGCCCCCACCAACTGAAGGAGAGAGGGTAACACGACAAGTCCTGCAGACATGTAACAGAGGCCTGAGGGCCTGACATCCTCTAGTAGGCCTTGTAGTCACCTCCCGACACCACGAAGCTAGCATTTACCAGAGAACACCTGAACTGGCAGAATTGGCACTTGCCTACGATAGTAGATTCACCCTGAGCTCATGTGATAGATATGAAGGTGTCTGGACAAGCTGATTGTGAACATTACGCTGTCTCCAACATTGTTCAGCTTAATAATGTTGGTTGTGGGTTGCTGTTGGTCTGGGGAGGCATATCAATGTTCATTCAAAGTTATTAACTCAAGGCCTGGTGTTTTTTGAATGTTTACCTTTTTTAGCATACCCTTGTATTATACCATATTTTGCTGTTGTCGTACTTGACAAACTTGCTATTGCGGGAAAACACAGGAGATGGAATTAGCAGTGCGCTATGTAGCTCAGTGTTTGCAGCTCTGTCCATGCAAGTATAGCAGGTGCAGAATACAGTCATGAAAAACTATGTCAGTTCTTATCATACAGAGTTGATATGAGCTCGCAGTGTCCGGGCTGTGAACCACCAATTCACCACTTGTGAGTTCTGTGAGGTTAGTGTTAGTGGATAGCGGACTGGTGAGGATAATGCACAGCAGCCTCTCATATAACGGCAATGTTGTGCGACAGGGGAACAGAATTTTGCACACCTGCACATTACGGGAAAAAAGGAGAGTTTTCCTGCTTTAAAGTCCCCATTCAGAACCAGTCACGAATGCACTTTGGGTGAGTAAACAGATTTGCTTGAAATATGCAGTTTAAAACACAACTTAATCTGTTTCCGAATTGCTTTTTTAACTCATTCCAAATAGTTTCTGAACTCTCCGACCATGCTGTGTTTTGGAGCCTCAAAGCTCTTTTGCCTTGCTTGTCTCCCCTCCACTTGGAGCCCAGGGCTATATATTCTTATATTTTTATAGAATTGTAAAAATAATATTTTATTTTATCTAGTTATTTTTTTTCCATTTTTATACTTATACATTGTGGGTTTTTCATTCTACATGTTTTAAAAAATCATTTTTTCTTTATAGAAAAATAAAAGCAACGTACCATGTGAGAGTCCCATGGTACCATGTCAAGGTTTTTGGTGTTCCTACTCAAACTATTCTAACCTGTAAAAGAGAAGATTTTTATTTAATTTTTTTTCTATGTTATTAACTGCTGTGATATATTATATGTTCTTTGTGTCAGGTAAAATGAGTCTGCCAAAATCAACTTATTTTTTGGTACACTTCTGGTGTGGGGGAGTCCAAAAAGACTGTTCTGTACACTTGTAGGAATGTTGGGAATTGTGAACCACCCCTTAATGCTATCAGAATTTCTGTTTTCTTTTAATTAGTTTTTGTCACCTATGTTATTCCTCTCTGATCAATCACAGGCAGGTTGGATTCATCACAAAGTGTTTTCAAATCCCAAGCTAGGTTGCCAGTCTGTTAGGGCTCCAAGCTACTGGCTCTTAGACATTGTTTTGGATTTTTTTTCTATCACTACATTTGTAATAAATCCTCACTCCTTTGCAACTTTTGGCTGCACTTTCAGCAGCCTTAAGCAGACCTTAAAAATCAATATAACTAATGTGAACTATGATTTTACTTCTATTTTACTCCTACATTACATGCACTCTTTGAATCCCTAACCTTTGTCTACTTTTTAATTTATGACTGAAGCACGAGTGGTACTTTAAGGCGTTACAACTCTCTTTGCAAAGTATTGGTGTGCCTTTGTTATGTTCTTTTAAATCTAGTTTGATTAACACTACTCCGTCTAAACCTGGACATTTAGTTGATGCTAACAATTATACCCAAAACAGGCTGCTTAATGTGAGCAACAGACACAAGCAGAGAGTAAAGCATGTGGGTGGAAGTGGGAGTGCCCCTCAGCACTGAACAATTATATACTAAAAATACTAAAATAAACTAGCTACTAAAAGAAACATCACCTTTGCTGTGGATGACTGGGAAAGTGGATGTGATGCAGGGCAAAAGATGTCGTTTTCTGCAGTTCGGAATTGCGGTGTTGACAAAACTAAACCAGTGTCACCACAATGTACCTTACATGATATCACGCAATGTTTCTACAATCTCACTGCCTAACAGCGATGACTATGACTCTGCAGTGAAAACCTGCTCTCTCATTTCATCTTGCTCTCTCATCCATGCACACGTTGTGCCGAGCAACACTTAGCACACGGCCAGTCGTGCATCTGCTGCTCACAGTGAAAAGCCTCAACAATCATTGGAAACCATTTCTTTACACAACACTATGTCCTTAATATTGAATGACGACTTAGCCATTTTATTAGAATTTACCGTGTAATAATGAACAAACATTCTTTAACCACATTCTGTATCTGATGAAAACATGTACACATTAGGAATCCAGCCTAACTTTTTTTTCTCTTCACTGGTGCTTTCAAGGTTGCTGAGTAAATTAAATTATCCACAGATCTATTATACTTTAGGGATTCTCTGCGTTGAGGTGAATCTGAGTTACTATGGCAACTGGTATGTGTGTTATTGTGATGTGAATCAAAATGTTTCTTTTGCGCAGAGATATTTCATTCAGGTTAATTCTTGGATCTTACCATCAGAATGGTGCAGTTCCACTCTGAAGATGACTTGTGCGCATTGAAGCAACCTAAGCAACCTAAGCAGTAACATTGATAGACTGGTTTATTTACTTTCTCAAATCACATGTACCCATCGCTACAAGTTGACGTTGGGACACTGACATTTGAGAGAAACTGAAAATGGTCAGTAAAGCTCCGGTATGTCCAACGGAGAAGTAGTAAACCTCCCAGACAACATAAGCTAAAGCTATCTGTTTAAATATTAGCTTCATGGGCATAGACAACCCAATGAGTTCTGTCGGTCTGAATTAACCCGATGACTCTGCTTCCCAGGTTTGCAGTTCTAAACCACGCTACGTTTCGTTCCACTGCGATATGAATCAATGCAGGAAAATGTTGATCAGCTGACAGTTCCGTCGGCTACAAATTGGTGAAGGAATGAAACAAAGCAGCGTATCACCCTCCAATACTCCTTTGTTTTAGTGGTAATGGTAGAGATGTCTCTTGTGGCTAATAATAACACAGGTTACAGTGGAGCCAGACTGAAGCTGACAATTAGAGGAGAAAAAAGCAGGAAGACCTAGCAACCTGCACTCCTGCTGAAGTTAATCATTAAAGAAAATATAATGCAAAATAACCAGAAAGATAGGAATGCTGCTGAGTATATTTGGATGGACCAGATCCTTGTTTACACAGCAGTGAACGAAATATGTTTTGCACCAGACAGGTTTTTTATTTTTTTTATTTTAGAATGGAATGATCTTTTATTTGTCCCTTAGTAGTAGCATTTATCTGTATCAAAACCAGACATCTCAACTTTTATTAAAGGTTAAGAGTGAGATTATGTAACGTTTCAGGGGCGGGGCTAGGGGCGGTGCTAACTGGACCCTGGAAGAGCCCGTCTAGTCAGCTCCGTCTCATTTTTATTCGACCACACATGGAAGTAGACATATTACTTTTGTTAAAAACTATTGTTAACACGCTGTGGTCAGTCAGTGGGTTAAAACAGAAAAAAAATACACAACTGTTCAAATACTGAATAAAATAATAAAGTGGTTTTAAGTTATTGACCGTATTATTACACTCCTTTCTTTTAAGAATGGAGAACTGCTGTTTTTATTTTGTTTTATTAAAGAGTCCCACTCATGCAGCGTGCCTCAAGGCTCCATTCTTGGCCTCAGCTTTGTAGAAACAGTTTGGGCATCGCCCCTTCCTGGTTCAACATAACTGCATGTGAGCCCATGAAACAAGGTCCATACAAAGATTAATGCGTAAATTTGCTCTGGAAACCCTTAATCTGAACCAGATACAGTACCCCTGGAATGAATTAGAGCGGAGTGTATGCAAGGCTATCTTGTCCAACATCTGTTTCTGACCTCACAAATGCACTTCTGGAAGAATGGCATAAAATCTGAGAAACACTCCCCGACTTTGTGGACAGCGTAACCAGATAAGTTGAAGCTGTTAAAGAGACATAGGCTGGATCAACGTCATATTAAACTTTATGGATTAGGAATGGAAGTCAATTAACTTCACATTTGTGTGCCAGGCACCGAGTCATTTCTTTTGCTTTTATAATACATGTTGTATCATATTTCACTTAAAAAGAATGGCTCCTGAGAACATTGGCCATTTGCCTGTATTTTTACCCAATACAACTAACTGGTCTCTGAATGTTTCCAAACTTATTGCCGGCCATTTCCTTCAGGCTATTGTTTCATAGTGAGAATCATGTTGATTTATCTTTGCTAATTCGTGCTGACAACTTTGATGACACTTTTGCAATGAAAGGAAATCCAAAGATCCCATCCAAACTCTCTCTGTAACCTTCTTCTGACTAACCTGCTCACCCCTTATCTAATCAAGGGAGAGCTTGATTAAGGACTAATGAAGGTTAAGGGTTAGGGTTAGTGACCCTGTTAGACAAAGGGATATGCACAGACAGGGAGAACAAATGGAAACTGTGGCTGATAATTAAAGGATGAAGAGCTGGGAGGTCCTGTAATCCCAACTTTCTCACCTGGTGCTAGTACAAAGCCGAATGGATTGTTAGAGGGCAGTTTGTCTCCGTCTGTCTTGCAGGCTATTTTCTGCTGCAAAGGGAGGCTGGGGATAAAAGAAATCAGCCCTGCAGTTTCACACAGTGACCATGGGGTCTTCCCTAATGGGGGTTCTCGGCCCCTTTGCCCTCGTCTCCCTCCCCAGCCTCCCAACAAAATTCTACCAGGTCATTAAGCAAAATTACTGCTGTAAAAATTCTGTGGCAGGCACACCCCTAAAACACATCCATCAGGTGGTGAGAGAGCATGTCAAGAGGTCCCATCCACTGTGGGTTTCCCTGCTCTGGACCACCGTTAACAGTGCTGGCCTGTCACACAGGTGATGATGACAGAGGAGGCAATATTGCATGGAGGAGGTCTTGTTGCAGAAGACTGACCCAAACTCAATAAAAACAGATGGGGCAAGAGATATTGAGGACGAACACCAGGGGAGCCAAATGCAATCTTCACATAGCAATCAATAACTGGGTGATTTTGTTCCATTAGATGCCCAGTGGGCTTTTGTGCAACAAGGAGGGAACATTTTTCCGGCTGAAGTCCTTATCCCCACAGTTTTACCTAAATGTCCTTGCCTGGCTAATTGCAGCAGTAAGCACACACATTAGTTTTAGCTAGAGGTGTTAACCGAGCAGTGAAGTATCACTTAATACTAGTCTATAGACAGGTAATTTCTTTATCCAGGGAAAGCAATCGCAAGATCCACAAACCGCTCTGAACCAAACATCAGGCTGCATTCACAAGTACACACAAGTTCAAGGAGTAAAATCCTCTCAATAGCACAATTTTCTTTCATTATTTTTATTTTATTTTTTCTTACAAATTTTGGATTAAAAAGCAAAAGTCTCTAATAAGAAGTCTTGTCAAGGACACAGTGTCAGGCAGTTTGAAAGAGAAAATACTGTAGGTTTGTCTTTTTCTTTGCTTTTTTCAGAGGACATAGAGATCTGCACTTTGGCCCTAAAATATTTAGTGGTATTTATTGTATAATGATGAGGGTGGCAAAAGAATATTTGAAAATTCCCTACATTCTTTAGAATTTGGTAAAACATCTGTCACATTATGAGGTCGGAGGCTCCCAAACACAAACACTGCTCTACAAACATTAGATCTGTTATGTAATAGGCACAAACCCATCTCTTTCTGGTGTTAATTTGGGTTTATTGTTACCACAACAACCCCAAATTCTTATCATCATTTTTTTACCCACAATTACTATAAACAATGCAATAATTACCCATCCCTAGTTGATATGATATTTCAACTAAATGTAAATGATGATAGAAACACTATTGAATACAAATTAGAGAAATTGTTGAATCAAAGCAATTTTTTCATTCCCTTTAACTTGTGCTTCCTTATATTACAAAACAAATAAACAAAAATATCTTCAGAAGGTAAGTGGTCATATCACCCCCCTCAAAATTGTGTAACCTTTCAGATTTGGTAATTTCTTACTTTCATTTTTGGTGTACAAAATCTTGTTGTCACCTTCAGGACGTTTAACACCAATCATACGTCAATTCATCCCTGCCTGGGGGGTTATTTGGTGTTCACTTTCGTGTCTGATGTTTCAAAGTCAACGTTTACTTCCTAAGTCAATCTGACTCTAAGCCAATTCATAGCCCCAAGTTGTACCAGCACACATTGTGCCAGCATTTCCTTTTTATCCTTGAAAACAAGCCGTTATTTTATTGCAGCTATTTCTATAGTGGTGATGTATATTTCTTTCAAATATTGAAATAAACAGAATCATAGAATAAACCAAATCATAGAGAGACTCAAACCTTGTTTAATCACAATGTAATTTATTTAATAATTATTTGACAAGAAGGGTACGCTGTGTTAAAACTCTCCAAAGTCTTAGTGTGAAGTGTAATTACTTTCTTTGTCAACCACTGAATCAGGGAGCAACCGAAACGACTGACATTTTCTGTTAGGGTTATTTTGGTTCTGATGTTTTGCCTTCTGACATAGACTATGACCTCTAATCAAACCAAAATAACTATGCAATCTCCTCCTGGCAGATATTATTTGAGTCATAAAACCACATTTGTGTGGTAGACTATGAGTAGTAGTCAAAGCAGGATTAAAGGTTGCAGGACCTAGCACAAAACCTTGTGGCACACCACAAGTTACCTTCATAAAATTAGTCAACATTATGTCTCCGCACATAGAGATAACTGCTTTATCTAGGACAGTGCTGCTTATCGGATTGCGTATTCCAGGAACTTTTTGAACACCGATTCATGGATGTCAAAGGTATTTGTAAAGTCAAAATCTCCCACAGCATATTTGTCAGCAGCAAAACGTCCAGGCCTGTCAGTCTCCAGTACAGCAGCATAGCATCTAGGTGAACCACGTGGCTTGGGAAGCTCACGTAGAAAGGTCTGCCGGACCAGCTAACCTTTCTTCTTAAGCTTCCCCAGAGGGTTCACGGTCAGCGCCGGGGGACAGCAGCTGCAGTTCGCTTAACATTTGCTGGCATTGTACGTTTTATTGTTGGTAAAACCTCAACACTAATGAAGCACACAGGGATATTTTGACCACAGTGGGTGCTTTAAGGATAGACACTTCTTCTGGAATATTTAGAGCTGGGGTGAGTTTGATGTTTCTTTTTAGACTAGTTACATTCTGTTGATACTCTATTGTGTTAGTTGTAACATACTGATCCCAAGTGGAAATAAATCCAGGGCGTGTGCTAAAATACAAATAAAATGTAACTGTAACATCTATGGCGGCTATATTTACCATGCTCATGACCACAGCCTATGGGAAAATAATAGATTCAGGTACCTAAAGAATGGTTAAGTTGGTATCATTTGACACAAATCAGTTGTGTGATCAGGAAAATGCTGGTGATTTAGGTGTGTGCACGTGTGTTGGGTGGTGGTATTGCAAGATTTTCCTGATGGCCCTGACCAATTTCAAATGGGTTCCGGAAACACTAAAGGAACTATGGAAACCTTTGAAATTGAATACAAAATTCTAACAGTTAGCAAATATATTGGATTTATTTCAAAGTTCGGATAGAGTATATACTGTATGTATATATATATATATATATATATATACCTCTCTCAGTCAGTCCCTGCCAGATTGTTGAACGCCATTGAGTAAGTAGCTGTTCTTGTTTCTGACCATGTTTACTCGTTTTTTGGATTCTCCTGTTACGCCTTGCCCTCGCTTGGACACCTCTTGTGCCCTCTGATGGTGGACTCAACCTGGACTGTTTTTCGACCTCCATTCTCACACAGCCCTTCGGACCAGTCTTCCATGTTCTGCCTGTCTGCTCCATGTATGATCTAAGCCTTCCATGGATATTGTATCTACCATTCAGTTCTCTGCTTCCAGCCCATTCAGCCTGAAGCAGCCTGCTGTCTCAATTGCATATTCTCTTTGAGTCTTTGAGTTTCATAATTAAATACTACCCTTATCATGTCTCTGTCCTGCTGTACTTTGGGTTCTGAAAAAACAAACATGATAGTTGCGGGTTAACTTGAAGCAGGCCATCATTCAAGAAACCACTGGAACGTCCCACAGGAGGAAAAAGAGGGGCAAACTTTACTCTGGCGAATTTCACTGAGTCATTTAAGTCAAGCCAAAAAATATTAATATTCATAAATCAATGTTACATATTATAAATGTTTAATATTGATATTAAAAATTATAACTATTTCATGAGAACAAAAAAAATCATGGTTTACTTATTTCTTTACATGTAAAAAGACTGACTTTAGTACATTTCTATAGTGCAATCTTAGTGACATCAACTGTTCAATTCCTGTTATACTATAGCCACAACCATCCAATCCCACTCGCACATATATGCATACACTGCTAATGAATCTATAGTCACCCTTTGGTTAAGTCCCTTGCCCAAGGGCAGCTGGACTTAAACCTAAAACTCTTTGAGTGCACTCCATGTTCCTAAGATCTGGTTCTAGCCTAAACAGTGAGCCATATTTGCAGTGTTTTTCATTTTATTTTGTCTGTACACTGCATTTACTTTGTTTTCTGCATTATAATGTTTAGTACTTCAAATTAAAGAAAGGCGAATACAGGAAAGGTTGGCACTATATATACAGTAACATTGAAAGTTTTTCCGATTTTGGAATAGAACAGAAAAAATACCAAACTTTCAGTGTCTGTTTTAGAAAAAGAAAAATCCAAAATAAACCTGGGGTGATCGCTGAGCGATTTACCAGCTTCATCCTTGCAACACAGCAGTAACATTTTACCAGAATTTGTGTAGGAGTCTGGCAGGCCTTGAAACACATTTTCTGGAACTGCCCTGAGGTGCGAAACAGCAAATTTAGGGTTATTTGCATATTTTCATTTTCAAGCCCTCCTCCATCCAAAGTATGCCATTAGAGACTTTCTGATGCAATGTGTTGCTTTAAATCTTCATAGGCATACATATTTCTTTCGATTTGTCAGCATATTTGGCTGAGAAGCAGCGTCTTTTGACACATTTATTCACTTTTCTTACTTTCCTCACATGGGTTTTAAAAAAGTTGCTATTACAGATATTTATAGTTTACAACAGTATTGGACATCTTATGTTAACCATGAGGCAGCTGACATCATTGATTATTTCCAAGACTACTAAAACAGTAAAAAAAAAACAACAACAAAAAACCAACTACTGTGCATATTTTTTCAAAGGTACAGGTGGTATTCTAGTCAGAAATCCTAAACAGTCCATAAACAGGATTCAAAGGCAGAGTCAGGGCACACATACAGATCCGGTAACAGGCAGGCAAAAACTGGACAGACTAGGATAAGGCAGGCTCAGAGAATCCAGGGTCAGGAAACAGGCAGGTAATCAGGTATGGCAGGGATCAGGCTGGCTCAGACAATCAGGAGGCAAAATCGGGTCAGATCACAGGTGGGCAAACAGAAAACGCTGGACTAGTGGACTGAATGGCTCAAAATAATCTGGCAGAGAAGAGTAGGTTGAGGCGTGTATAAGTAGGTGGATGAACATGTGACCGGAGTTGAAAACTAATTACCTGCAACAGGTGGAGCTGATCTGGAGGGGGGTGGTGACCGGAAATGAACTGAACTGATTGGTTAATGGCTGAATGGCAGAGGAGTGGCGGGCTAAGTAAGGGAAAAGTCTCAAAAAGTCCAAACTAAAACTAAACAAAACCCAAACTAGGACACAAACAAGGGAATTCTTCTTCTCAGATGAAAACACAGGAGTGGAGAGAAGCACGGCGGAGATACGTGTGACATGGAGTCAAACTATGGAGGAGCGACTCAGAGTTGCTAAAGCAGCGCGTTTCGTTCTAGTGAGCCTCATATTTAACAGTGAGGATCGAAACATCTGTCTTTTTCTTCTTCTACTGTTTACGTTGGGCTACCGGAGAGACATTCTTCTCTGTCTTCTTCTTTCTGTGGCAACATGCAGGTGTTTGTATTTCACTCTGAAATGGTCTTTGCTTCTAAAGGCAGGATGAGGTTACGACTGAAGATGGCATCACAACAAACCGGTTTCTCCTTCTCCAAAGTAACCAGCGGACAAACACACAGGCGCTCTAAGAAAAAATGACACGATGGTCACAGTCACGAGGTTTCTTTGACGACAGACGGCAGCACTGGTGCAGTTTGAAAACTGCCATTTGACCTCCAATCTGTGGATTAGTCAAACACCGCTGGCTTCAACGTGACCTCAAAGAGCCAGAGTAACGTTAGCGGCCAGGTTTTGTTTTCGTATCGTTATTTTGGGGCAAAAATATAAACAATTTAATTGATTTTAAAATTAAACGAATGTTTCTGTTGGGAGATATTTTCAAATCCTTATTAAATGCTGGAGCACACAATTTCCATCAAAACTGGACTTTTTCTTATCTAAATTAGAAATTTTAACTACACGTTCTTTTAATAAAAATGTAAGCAGAACATGTTTTTAAGGCAGCACAATATTGCCTTGCTGTTTTCAATGGTAAATTTATGCTCTAGTAATGAATGAAAGGACTGCTGGAGGTCCATTAACAGGCATTTATTCTAATAACTGAAAAAGGTAGGTCAGCCATCAAAGATCATTTGTTAACATTTAGGTCAATATCTAAAAAGTTTTTTATGGAATTATAATTATGATTGTATATAGTTCATTTCATATTTTCAAACACAAACATACAGAAGAAACCGTGTGTAACACACCATAAAGATCGTTTTTTTTCCCCCTGTCTGCACAAAAATCCCAAACCTAACATCTTTTTAAAGCTATATTTAGCGCTGTTAAGAGGGGTCCTTTGGAGAGCCTACTTCCTGCTGAATCCCCCATTAAAAATAAATTACCTTTCCCTAACACACACCCCACTGACACATCTGCTCATTGACTCATCAGTGGAAGTGGCTCTCATCCAGGTCAATAATCAAACACTTGCACAAATAGCTATTATCTTCCAACGGGAAGAAGATCAGATCATTCAGCCTCTTATTATTAATTAGCATTATTTCCCTTCACCATCTTTACCCTTGAGACAAACATTTAAAATTGTTACAAAATGCACATGTTGTTGTACAATGACGATTTAGGATTCACCATTTTCTATAATAAACTATAGAAATAAACTTTACTTACTTACTAAATATGTAATTCCTTCAGCATACAGTCTTTTTGGGTCAAATGCACAAAATCTGTTTTGACCAAAATCTCTAGTGCCAGAAGAACTGTATTTGGAACCACTGACAGATCCAAAGGGATGTCCACAGTTCAGCTCGTGGGCCGTTTGTGGCCCTCTGAACGATTCTCTGTGGCCCCTCACCACAGTTTTAGAATGGTGTAAATCTGGCTTTTAGGCATAGGAGATTGTTTTTTTATCTTTTAGGAGGACATTTTTATAGACAATCCTCTGTGTATGAACAAGTGATTGGGTGAATAGGGCTATAGTGTAAAGCACTTTGAGTGGTCAGTATGACTAGAAAGGCGCTACATAAATTCAGGCCATTTTTATTTAAAAGAAGGTCATTTTTGTGCCCCCATGTGCTGTCAGTCTGACAATTTTGGCCCTCAATGCAAAAAGCAGGATTGTAAGAAAAGTATAACAAATTCCCAATGCCTGAGAACTGCAGGAAGAAGAGGATTAATGGGGTCACCAGCTCTCCTTAGACACTTTCTCTCTCCTACCAGTACAAACATAAAAAAAATGTTGGTTAAAGTCTATCGGGGACTTTAACTGGAACTGTATGCTTTGGTCAAAAGAAACAAAGATTGAGCTTTTCAACAAGTCAACACATCAGGTGGGTTTGACGTCACATAAAGGATAATAATCTGTATAAGCCGGTTGTGACCACAGCTAACTATCTGAATATCAGTGACGCAGTGAACTTATTTCTTTTCCAAGCGTCCTGCCAGTCTTCTTAAGCTGTGTGGCGTCTACAAGACCCAAGACTTATTTTACCAGGAAGTTATTTTCCCAGATCATTTCATTACTTACACCGTTCTTTTGTAAGCCTTTTCACTGTGGAGTCTAAAAGAGGGTGATTACCCCCACAGAAGCTGCTTGGGTAACTCCTCCCACTGCAGCAGTGTTGCCAGATGCCTTGCTCAGCTGCTGTGTGGGAGAGTACACATCTTTGATTTTAAGCGTTAAAACTGTACCCAATTATTCCATCAGCGTTTACAATTTATGACTCATATAGAGTCACTGGAAAAGCCCATAACAAGGTGTAACAGTTTTTTTTTTCAGGTTTCTCCAACACCAACTGTTCTTTAGAGGCGAGAGGAGAGGAAAGAAAGCTCCAGCCGGGTTATATTATAATCACCTCAATGTCAGAGAATTCACACATATTTCATGAATAAAACCTGATTATAAATAGATTTTCTGGAAATAAAAAATATAAAGCATAAACAACACACAGCATCCTTACAATTAATTTTTTTTTTTGTTTATTGAATTAAAAGTGGTTATGGATTCATGACGCATTGTGATTGTATTTGGGTCTCAGAATACAGCTCTTCAATGGAGGAACACCTCCCATCTCTTCTGAACAGAGGGCTATAAGAGGTCTGATAATTTAAAATCTATTACAGAAAAGGTTAAGCAGTAATGTTTAGAAATGTAGTGGAAATGTGCAAGGGGTAATATTGGCACCAGAAGACTACCCCAGTTTCTGGAAAAGGGTCCTGCAGTCCAAATGAACCAGGATATTAAAAACAAATTTAGTGGCCTCTAATAGAAAACTAAAACAGAGCCTTTATTAGATCTTTCAGAAGGAATATGATTAAAAAAAATCTGGGAAGAGCTGAAAAGTAGAGAGTGGAAGACAGGACCCAGGACTCTGGGTCATATATGTAAATGGTGCAAGAATTAATATTTATTTGCTTATTTATTAGGATGCCCGTTAGTTTCCACCAAAGTGGTTACTAATCTTCCTAGTGTCCAATTAAACAATACAACATTTTTCAAATGCATGTAGGACAATTTGACATTAACATATGATATGCACATAATTCAGCTGGTAAAATGATTATGTATCTGATCAGAATAAATAAGCTTTTCATAAAAAGATTCAGGTCTCCCTGTTAGTATGATTTTGTTTAAAAAAAAAAAAATTATATATATATATATATATATATATATATATATATATATATATATATATATATATATATATATATATATATATATATATATATATATATATATATATACTGCAACCTAACCTTCAGGAGAGGCCACAATAAAGTGCAGTGCATTTTAATAATACTTGTAGAAAAAGGACATCTTAACACTAAGCGAGCAGCCTTATTTTGGAATACCTGCCACCTTGACAAATCCGATTTGTTGGCAGCCGACCATAATATTGAACAGAATTCTAAACAAGACAGAACCTAAGATTGTACGTCTGTCAAAACTGTTGGAGAAACAAAAAAAATGGGCCATACCTTTGCCCATTTTTACCAATGATATCGTCAATATGATAAGATCATGACAAGCGATGAGGATGGATCCATGTGCATGTTTCATCATCTGGTTCTCAATGCTAGCTTTCACATATACAAAATAAGACTATGCAACTGTGAAACATGGTGTACAAAATAAAAAAAAAAAATGAAGTTACATTTGGTGGAAAATGTGCTTATTTGCCAAGGCATAATTAATGACATATTAGCATTCCCAACACTAGCTCAGTGAAGACCTCATCTGTTTCATGAGCGTATGCTGCATCAAATCAGACTGTCTTCACGTTATGCGTCTGCCACGTGTGACACTTTTATGAGTGCGTTTATTTAAATCCATCAGCCACACGCCTCTGTTTTCATGACAAGACACATTCACTGAATCTGCCCTGCTGATCACATTTATGTGAGCGCGTCTCGGTCAGCTATCCTCTACACCTCAGAACTCTGACAGTAATGTGAACGTCAATGCCTTTTACATAATGAGGAGGAGCGGCTGCAGCGCATCAAGACTGCATCTGTGTGCGGCGTGTGTGGAGGGCTGCACACGCACACAAACATTTATTAGGTTTTACGTTTTATTTCAAAGATGCAAGCGTACCGCTATGTACCAGCTTTTTCTTTTCTTGTCACAGTTTTGGCCAATTCTTCTTTTTAATATCTCAAACTCCATCAGAGTGCACATGCAAGAGTTCTTACATTGGATTTGCCAAAATTCCTGTCTTTCCCAGACTCTGTTCATCAGAGCTTTTTATTCCATTTTGTATATAAAGAAAAGCTTGTTAATATCAGTTATCCTTAGTAGTCAGGTTTTACAAGTGCAACATGGGGAAGAGAAGAGGGAAAGGACAAAGCGTAGAATGAAAGAAAGACAAAAGGGATGAAGAGTGGACATAAAAACAAAAATGGGAAGGAATGAAAAAAAATGTCAAGGTGGAGGAAACAATTGGAAAAAGGGAAATTAGTAAAGGAGGAAAAAGGTTGGAAGGAACGATGAAGGGAACCTAGACAAAAAGAAAGGAATGAAGGAAAGAAGAAAGGAATGATGGACGAGATCACCAAAGGAAGCACAGAAGGAAGGGAAGATGTAATTAAAAGAGTAAAGAACAGACGATGGAGGCAAGAAAAAAAGCACAGAACAAGCAAAAATAAATGACCAAGAAATGCCAGAACGATAGAAGAAAGGAAGGGGAGACAGAATTAGAAAGAAATAAAGGACAAAGGAAACAAAGGAAGGAACAAATGTACGAATGAAATTCAATTTGAATCAGTTTAATTATTTAGCACCAATTCACAAAGAATTGGGCTTCAGAAAAAAAGGTCAATTAAATCCAATCATATAAGACATATTCAAAATCAGTTCTAAACCTTAAATATGTAAGAGAATCAATAATTGAATGAAAAAAATGCCAGAAGAAAGGAAGAAAATTTGTCACAAACAAAGGAAATATGGATGAAAGGAAGATGGATGCTGGTCAAACAAGTAAATAGATGAAAAAATATTGACAGCGAAATGTGTTTTTCATGCTCTGCTATTGTTTTCCGATTCTTATGCAGACACTGAAAGTTTTTAAATCAAATTCCACAGTGTTCTATGATTTTCTGGACAATGTTTGCTACCTGTTGAGGATCAAGTCTTAGGTTTCTTAATTAGATCTACATCTGTCTTTTGATTGGGCCATCCTAACACATGAATATGCCTTGATCTAAATAATTCCATTGTAGCTAAGGCTGTATGTTTAGAGTCATTGGCCTGCTGGAAGGTGAACGTCTGTTCCAGGGTCCAGTGTTCTGCATCGTCTCACAGGTTCTGGTCCATGATTATCTACTTCTATCCTCCACTTAGCTTTAACAGTTTGTTTTGCAACCTGGCCCGCCTTTGTCTCTTCTTCTTCATGATTGAAACAGGCACAGGGTTAATGAAAATAAATCAACCCAGGCTGTTTTTTTTTGTTTTGTTTTTTTACATGTGGTCTGAGAAAAGTCTCTTTATGTTTTTTTTTCTCCTAAGATAAAGAAAAGAATCACTCAATCTCAAATAGCTCTAAAATATGTGTCAAGTTATTCGAAGGTCAAGCTTAGTATTGGAATGTGATGTGTAGAGCACCCAGATGTTTTAATGAAAATTCTATCTCGCAAAATAAAATATTTCACTTTTCAGGTCAAATTTTTTGCTGGTCATTTTTACCTATGCAAAATATAATACCTACCAGACACTGTTTAGTTCCACCAAGATTTTTCATTTAACATCACATTCTTCTTTTATAGGAAGGGGAAAAAAACTGGCCTGACCCATTTTCTTAGCACTAGCTGGCTTCTTTTCACTCAGAGGTTGTAGTCAATCAAGATAAATTCTAGAATTGGGCCAAGAAATCGGCTGGTGATCTGAATCTTCCAATCTCCATCTTGACTAGAATTAACCAACTATTCAGAAACTCAGAAATGTAATCTTTTTCTGATTTAAAGTCAACTTCCACACTCTTCAGTGAGAAATAAAGTGGAAGAATCTATACTCCTTCAACTGAATGGGGGTGTCAATTTCTCCAATGTTAAATAAGGTGAGCAGCACTAATCACTTATGTACGATGTTACAAGTTTATCAGATCGAAATGCAAATCCACAATCACATTTTTTTTCTTTGGATTAATTGGATATTAGCTGGTTTATTAGTCAGGCTTTTAATTTTAAAGTCATTAGCTGCCTATAGCTTACCCACTGCAGTGTTAAAGCAGCATCACCTTATCGTTAGTGATGGGTCACGCATCTATAGTTTCCACATCACGTATTGTTATTTTCATGACCACAAATACTGCATGAAATTTGATGTTCTTTTAGGAGAGGGAAAATATAGGGGCCTTATAGCAGCCAGCTGAAAGACAGTGTGCAGCCACAAGTAAAGGCAGAGGTATTTCTGTTAGTCTAAGTTCTACAGCTGGAGAAAACGGATCACTGACATTTTCTCTAGCAATCTGAAACTATAGCAAAAGTATAATGAAAGTATAATATAAATTGTAACTTATCAAAACCTTAGAATGCATTGATGCAGGAAACTGGCCAATGGCTGCATGTAAAACGGCAAACTCTTGTATAATTTACAATAACTGCTTTAGAATTTAGTGTCAGGTTTAAGTTTAAGATCAGACTAGTAAAATCCAAGCTAAAATAAAAATGTTGACACAATCTAAAAATGCCGTTGTACAGCAGAGAGGCAATATACATCAGAGAATATTGTGCTCTCCTGGATTT
This sequence comes from Fundulus heteroclitus, assembly GCF_011125445.2. Taxonomy (NCBI): domain Eukaryota; kingdom Metazoa; phylum Chordata; class Actinopteri; order Cyprinodontiformes; family Fundulidae; genus Fundulus; species Fundulus heteroclitus. Next base: position 26,875,467 of record NC_046375.1, read on the forward strand.
ATCTTCTGGCCCTATTTAACAGGAAACTGAAAGAGATGTTCCAATTACAGTCTGAGTCATTTTCCTTATTATTTGCATTCACCTGCGACTTTCTCTTGCTGTCAGTGCAAAAATTCTCTCCAGCGAGGAATTGCACATTATACATTTTTTTTTTACATACTATAAAGTGCACACATTACCCCCAACTCCGATTAGAGATGCAGAGACCTGAGTGCGTAACACTGGTATGAAACATTCAGAAGCAAGCATTAAAGCTAAACAACAGTTTTACAAGACCATGAAACTGAAAATAAGATGAGGAAAAAAATCTTGTTTATATGAAAAAATACGTCCTTTTGTTGACAACAACAACATAGAAGAGGGTTTAGTCTAGGCTCCACATGGCTTGCTCTTCAAGAAATAGTTTGCCCTTTTTAGGACCACATCATCAAAGAGGACTGTTGCTGTGAAAACTGCTTCTTGATTTCTCGCCGCTACAATAATAATGACCGACTACCTGTCATGCAACCATGATCAGGCAGCCACTAATGGCCACGGCATCCACAGATCGATCAGCTGTCATCCGACACCTCCTATAGCAGCCGACTGGAATTCCCAGGTGTCACCAAAGACGGTTGCTAATGTTGACTGTCATTTTTTATTTTTTTTTTGGCTGTACTGTATGTAGAAATATCAGTCAGTCACAGCATCGCAGCCGAGAGAAGGAAAACATGAGAAAGCTTGTATATCACACAACAGCACTCAAAGCAACATCACAGGCTAAAAACAAGCTAGCAGAGCACAGAAACAGGAATTTTCAGGAAAACATCCCGGGCAGGGGCCGCACAACATCTTATTACTTTATCTGAATTATAGGTCTTTATTGAAATAGATCTAAAAACAGACATCATGTAACACTTTATAAAAAAATAAGCATACATGTTTTCTCATTTGTATGGAAACTTTTCTGACAGAATTTGTTTCCTGGTTCTTATGTTTACTTTTTCCAAAAAGTTTCCATACACTAAGATTGCCATGCCTTTGATCAAATATGGACATTACAGATGATGATGTCATGACTTTGTATGGCTCTGATAGGTTAACTCACAACACTGGATCAAATGGTGGCTGATCTGTGGATGCATTTTAAGGCAACACCTGGTACGTTGCTGCTTCCTCGTATGACACCATAGCACAAGAAAAATAATTGAAGCGGGAAGATAACTGTGGACTTCCAAGTCTGGTTCATTCTTAGGCACAATTTCTAGACGCTTTAAAGGGGACTTATCATGCTATTTAATGCCTTCCTATTCACCTTGAAATCATTCAGTTGTGGTGTCTGTAAAGTGGAACTACAATTCTTTGGTCTGAATTCTTCATTGTTGTTGCTCCACAGCCCTTCTTTAACCCCTGGTTTTGGTGCCGTCTCTTAGAATGCAAAGGAGGCGCTTTACACACCGCACCCTTCCAGGTCGCAGGGCCTTCCACTTCACCCCATTTGGCCATCTTCGTATTATAGTGGGAGATGGTGCGATGAATTGTGGGTTAATAGATTCAAAAAACTAAACATTTTCCCTTATCCACTTGTAGCTTCAGCTCCCTTTACCTCAGTCTAAAAAAATTGCAGCCGAAATTGGTAAGCCAGAACTGCATGACCTTGTTTAGCAGTTCTGCAGAAAATCCTGTGACACAGTTGTTCAAAAAACATAATAGAGAGTAGAGAAAAGTGAGCGGCTTGAAAAATATGACCCAGCTAGAATATGAAGATATCTATGCAGCACCTTGCAGCACAAAACACAACTTTTCTGCACTCCTAGAAACGTCAGGTATACAACAAGAAATGTACTTAAGGGCTAAAAAAAAGTGGATTTTGCATATGTCCCCTTTAAGGTGCCAGGTTGATCTGTTGAAAGAGTTCTGTGACACTGTGATCACTATAAGAATGTCCAAACATAAGTCTGTTCAGGAAGGAGACTAGTTCTGTTTCCCAGAGGTGAAAGCGGTTTATGTGTGTATCAACCTTAGAACATGTTATTAAGAGGCTGGCTGAAGCTGGTAAGAGAGCGTTATTATCCACAGTGAAACGAGTCATGTGGTGACATTAGCTGGAAGGCCTCTCAGATAAAGAATCCATTACGCCAAAAGTAATACAAACAGCCAAATTACTGTTTGCAAATGCACCCAGGGATAAATATTTTAGTTTTGGTCTCAGATCATGATCAGAAATGCTTTAATACTAGATGCAATACAAAGCCCAGACATCTTATACAGAATGTTAGGCATGGTGGTGGAGGGCTCATAATATGTTCTGGTTTCGTATGCACAGAAGCTACTTAACACTCAGAGTCAAATATGACTAATCCCTTTAGGAGTCAGATATATGATGATCCCAACACGGTTCATACAAGGTCTTAAAGTTGGGTAAATTAAGGAATTTGTTTTCAATGTTTGTCAGCAGTTAAAAAAAGAAAACAGGGCATGAAAAAAATGCATATCGAGCCATTTTACCCATCGCATGTTTGTATTAAATCCTTGTAAGTAAAAGAAGGAAACCATGCGTCACCATCACTACAACACTTCCAAATGGCAGTAAGTTTTGGAAACATTTTTTTTATGAAGAATCTAACATTATGTAGTAAGACGATCAAATATAAGTCCAAACTAAGTGTTTCTATGTATGCTGAATGTTTAGATTAGACTGAGACTAAACTATTATTGTTTTAATTTTAACTTCTAACTCTAAATTAAAAGTTTGTTTTGCAAAATTAAAATTCTGTAACATATTTGGTAGCACAGAGAAGGATACTGAGCTTTACACTTACACTAACCCATTTTTAAACTATTACACAAACAAGTATACATGGACTCTGTGTAAAATTGGACCTCTAAAGTTTCTAATTAAATCAAGTATTTAGAATGGTGCCTGAATTTTGTGTCAACAGTTTCTGTGGGGTGAACTTCTTTTGCACTCATTTCCCCATGTAAGACATACTCTGCTGTCTTTCCTGTACTCTGGTCCCTGACTGTTTTTACACTTCTAACAGCCGTCACATATCCACCAAGAGAAGGAAGTGACAAGCTCAGCGCAGCAGTAATTGGCCAACTGGCAGGCAGCGCCGCGGATAGGCACAATGGAGAGGAAAAAAGAGCTCTTTCATATGAAGCACGGGTCCAGAAAACAGTGGCAGCCCCTGCTCTGGACATAGCTGCTCTCCATGCTTTACACGATTCAAAGGGCACACGTGCCAATAGTTGGATTGTTGAGCTGGAATAATGGATCGGTTTTACGCTGATCTAACTGGGCTTTGATGAACCCGTGACACAGCGGTACCCTTTAATGAGCTGTACGCAGCTTCAGGAGGAAGATATGTTTCACTTATCAGTCTGGCTCTGTCACACTGCTGCAAAAATGGGTTTGTTTGTTCTTTGTGGGTTCCGTCTATGTAAAGTTCAGCTTGCTTACTGTCTAGGAACATTTCCAAGCAATACCTCAAATGTGGAAATATGTTATATGCCACCATTCTCTTAACTAATGATTTCCTTCCTTTGGACAGTTTGATGGTATTTTTACCATCAAAAGATTAAGGTTAAAATATGAAAGTAAAGCATGGATTTACTCACAAAGCCATTGTCCCATGTTGAATGAGTAACTTTACATAGATGTTGAGAGACCAACTAGTTTCACTGTTGATCAAACATCAATCAATCTGAAGGATGTATTTATTCCTTTCCTTCACACCGCATGACCTCTGTTACACACTTAGAGATGGGTCAGAAGATTTTTCTATATTTCTCCGGATTATGATTCATTTAGGGTCAATCGGTTCTAATTACACTTTAAAACCTCTAAAGCCCGCGAGCACCCTTTCAAGCGGGCTAGAGTTCTTTAGTAACAATAATACGCTTGTAGCTGACTAACTCTGAGGCTGACACACACTTATCATATGTCCAGATCTTCATCTGAGACTCCTCTACAAAAGTATCTACCGTATTTTCTGGACTATAAGTCGCTCCGGAGTACAAGTCGCACCAGCCATAAAATGCATAATAAACAAGGAAAAAACATATATGAGTCGCACTGGAGTATAAGTCGGATTTTTGGGGGAAATTTATTTGATAATATACAACATCAAGAACAGACATGTCATCATGAAAGGCAATTTTAAATAAAAATAGAACGGAGGCAACAACAGGCTGAATAATTGTACAGTTAGCTTACGCTACATGACAACTGAGAACGTGCCTGGTATGTTAACATAACATATTAAATGCTATTCAGATAACTATAGCATAAATAACATGCGAAGTAGTTAACCAAAGCGCCCGTGTCACTCCAAATAACTAAAATCCAGTGAAATCTTCATCCTCTGTGTCACTTTCAAATAACTCCGTTAACTCCGGAGGTAGAAGCTGCGGCACTTCCGCTTCTACGTCGCCTACATCTGATTCAACACAGGCCTAGAGCGCCCTCTTGCGGTTTGGTGTGAAAATAACAGGTGTAATGATATACCGGTAAAAATGTGTAATAATTTCAGACATAAGTCGCTCCAGAGTATAAGTCGCACCCCCGGCCAAACTATGAAAAAAACTGCGAGTTATAGTCCGGAAAATACGGTACTTCATTCTAATCTCCACTGTCACTGCTCAAACACCATGCAAAAAAAAAGCATTTAGATAGCCAAAATGCAATTATGACCAATTATGACCAATGATTTATGTGTTTTGGTGGGCCTGGTTTCAACACACACGTAGCAATGCCGAACGATGCATTGCTAATGAAAGCCAGCAAGATACTGAATTTATCCGTTTTTTTTTTTTTCCCCATTTGTTTGTATAGATAGTTTGTAGGGGTCCGCCTAGATTGTTTTTTCAATCTAAACATGTGTAACTTCTCAATTGCTTGTTGGGTGGACACCAAACTTGCTACAGATGTAACCAAGATGCTGTAGTTAAAATTTATTGTGTTTATTTCCTTCTTTACAACAAAAGTGAGAAGTTTTGTATGTAAAGATCTGTTTGTTTTTTACATTAGGCAGAATTTATTTTTGGGCATTTAAATCTCATTTACTCAGGCCCAGAATATTTGACTCTCAATTTTTCACATCGACATCGTCCTCAGGGACCTTTATTTTAGTTGATAACAAGACTAGCAGTTTAAGCATTGCATAAATTCCTTATAAAGTATGAGTATTCATTTTTCGGAAAATTGACCCTCGGGTTTAACAATAATAGGAATTAACAATGTAAAAGTAGAGATAATTGTGTTGGAAAACTGAAAATGATTCCTTTATCATATAGATTAATCCCACATAAATAGAAATATTTCAAGGCTTCATTCCTTGTAATTTTGATGATTGGGATTTACAGGTAATGAAAACGGCTACAAAGGTTCCCTGAGCCTCTAACTGCTCTCTCAGATCAGCTCAGTAGGCAAAGCAGTCATGGGTAATACCCACCACAAGAAGAGGAAGCTACAAGAGGTCATTTCTGAAAGAACTGGTTCTTCACAAAGTTTTGTATCTTATTGGAAAGTTGAGTGGAAGGAAACTGTGGTAGGAAAGGAGCACCAGCACCAGGGATAACTGCAGCCTTAAGATGACTGTCAAGCAAGATAAATTTAAGAATTTGGCAGAGCTTCACAAGGAGTCAATGACAGCTGTAGTCAGCACATTAGGCGCCACAGACAAACCCTACATATGGGCAGGAAGGGTTTTACGTTGGTTGAGGAGAAATAGTACAGGACTCTTGCTCAATGGTCCAGAGTTTTCTTTTCAGATGAAAGTAAGTTCTGCATTACATTTGGAAACCAAGGACCCAGACCCTGCCATGCCATCTGCTGGTTCTGGTCCAGCATGATTTTGAAAGTCCGCAGTCAATGAAGACAAGTTTTATGGAAAGGCTGATTTCACTTTCTAGCAGGACTTAGTCCCGACTCATACTGCTAAAGGTACTTAAACTGCTTTGTAAACATGTTCTTAACTGACCAGCAAACTCTCCTGACTTGAACCCCACAGAAAATCTATTTCCTGTTGTCAAGAGGAACATGATGGAGACCAGACAGAATAAGGCAAATGAACACAGCTGTCAAAGTAATCAGGGTTTCCACTATACCTACGCACAGCCACAGGCTGATCGCCTTTATGCCACAGTGCATTGAGGCAGTAATTCATGCAAGAGGGCATAGAAATGAAAAGACCTCTCAGAATCCTAACATTTATGTTTAAAATATCATTTTTTATTGATCTTTTCTAATGTTCAGATTTTCTGAAACACTGAATTTGGAGTTTTCATTATTTGTTAGTCATGATCATCAAAAATACAAGAAATAAGGGCTACAAATGTTTCCTCCTTTGTGTAACGAATCCCTATAATACATGGGAGAACATCAGGATGAGATAATTAGGTCTATAGTGTATACCAGCAGCACAAATTAATCATGAGGCTGTGCAGAATGGAGCTCTTAAGTGTGTTGTGCAGCGCTGCTTTAGCAAAGACACTTGTTAGGATTTAGTCACCAGATACCTGTAGCTACAGGCTTACTCCTAGCATCTGCTGCTTCAGAACAGTTCAGTGTAGGGACTCTGCAATGATGCTACTCAATAGAAGGAAGCTAAGGTGAAACAAGGTGACACAGTAAAGGTGTATAAGGAGACTGCATGACAAAACAAAACTGCAGAGACACTCTTGGCGTAAGCCTGTAATGCGGTTGTTCTGCCACTGCTGACAAAGTCATTGGAATATTGCCAACTATCCCAAGTATTCATATCATTTTTGGGTCAGCTAGTCCACAGTGTTCAATTCAGAGGTCTATAGGACGCACTTAAAGGAAAACATACAGCCAACTATAGAGGAGCCTGAAGGACTCTTGCAAATTGGTGAATATAACAAGTCAGCAAAAACTGGGACAAAAAGATTACGACCAGCACATATTCTAATACCAGTAGATAACTGTGTCAGCATCATTAGTTTGATGAAACACATATTTGTTTTAGTGCAAAATGATTGACGATCCAAGCAAACAATATTTAAAAACATTTTAGCTATTGCCACATTTGCATTAGATGATTATTTATATCCAATTGTATAGCTATATTTAAGAAAGTTAAATATTGCTCAGGATCAGTGTTCTAGACTGCTAGAATGCAATCCAGAACACTGATCCTCCTTTTTAAATCCCCTGAGTCTATTAACTATTAATAAAAACAATATTAGTTAACATTGTTTTTTTACACTATATTAGTCTTCTCTACGACTGGTTGTCCAGAATCGAAAGACACCTCTGGGTCTGTTATGTGATAGTCACTGTTTCAAGGCATCATCTTCACCATCTTACAAACTTTAGAATAATAACACTTTGTGTAAACAATCATCTACAGTAATTCTAATATCAACAACAAAGGAAGGGTACAGTGAATAAAAAAACATGTTAAGTAGGCAGCAAGGAAGGAAGGAAGGAAGGAAGGAAGGAAGGAAGGAAGGAAGGAAGGAAGGAAGAAAGAAAGATTGATTTGGTTTACAACTATTTTTTCATTTTTTATTTTTCCAAACCTATCCAGACCTGGAAAACACTGAAATAAATTGAACCACTTCTCCAGATGGTGTTTAAAACAATCGATCTTGTAAAACAATGTTAAAAGTCCATCCTAAATGATAATATTTCTATGGATGGTCAGGCACTGTGATGAGAGAATGATGATTAGTTTCCATTGTAGTTTTCAAGCTTGTTGTGCTGTTATGATGTTGATGGGGTGATGAGGGCGTGCCTCAGTCAGCATCTCCCAAGAGGGGTTGATACTGCCTTTAACGTCCTGCAATATGAAATCATAGACTGACGTTGTGAAAAAGTCTTTACCCGCTTACATATAGCTTCTGTTTTCAGGTTGTTGTTTTTTTGCCCTTTTCAACAACTGTAATTTTACTTCTGGATTGCAAAACAAGACAAGATGAAGGTTTTGGAGTGATTTCGTCCAAGTCTCAAAGTCAAACCCAACTGAGACGGTGTAACAAGACCTTGAACAGATCATTCAACCTTAAAAACCCTCTAGGGTGGGCGAATGGAAAAGACCTTTGCAAAGAAGAGTAAGCAAAATACTGATTGCAGTCATTGCCAGGGGGAACAGCATATTATTTCCTTAGTGGGTATGGAGAAAAATACGTTTTTACAAAGGGTCAAGTTGGTTTGGATAGATTTTTCCTCAAAATGTGAAATCAGTTGAAAACTGAGTTATGTATTTCTTCACTTGTTACCTTTATCTTATGTTAAAACATAACATTCAAACAAGAAGAGAAAAGATTTGCAAGAGGGTACATACTTGATCACATTTCTGCAATCATGGCCTCTCTATCTCCCTCAGCCTTCTTCCCCTTTCCCCCATATGTGTCTTATCCTTCATCCTCCTCTCTTGCCTTCCTTGAACCAAAGCATCGCTCTCTCTCTCCAGCCTCGCCCTCATAGTCACACACATTTCTCTCTTAGTTCTCTTCTCCTTGACGTTCCCTTTTAGCGCCTCTCACCACCTTATAACACCTCTCTCACACCCTCCATCTTCTTCCTCCTGTGCCTGTAGGTCACAGAGAGCTGATCCAGCCTCCTGTTCCTGAATCTTACTTAAACTTGAGCTATGTCAGCCTGCCTGCAGCAGAGCTGTACCAATGCCCCTGGGACTCTGTGACCTTAGAAACGTAGGGGAAGGAAATGCAAGTAAGACAAGTAAGCATGGAACGACTAAAGACAAAGAGAGTTGATGAGAAAGGATAATAAGGGTAGGCAGCGCAAGAAACAACGAAAACAGCACATGTAATTAGCCTAATAATTGATTATTAGCAACTATTAAGAGTTTCTTGATTTTTCATTTTAAATAGTTTTTTAGACTTTTCATTAATGGCATCTTGCAATATGAAAAACAGTACAATATTTTTTTTGTCTAGGTGAACTAGCAGTTATCCCAGCACACAAGAGCGCAGCTATGACCTCTAGGTCACCACTTTAACCCCCCCCCCCCCCCCCCCCGGCCCATTTTAAAAAAATGATCTAGACCAAAAACATATCATGCATCATTCAAAATAGAAACTATTTACAGGCAAAACAGAGATAAATACATTTTTTTTATTGTTTTGCATAAAGGCCTCAATACAAGCCCTAGACTGGGGTTCACTGATTAAAGATTGTTAAAAAAAAAAACAGATGGTGATCCATGAAAGGTTTTTCCAAAATTTTTTGAACCCAATATTGTTTCATCTCATCTGGTGAGCTGGAGGCGACATTAAACCTCACGTAATTCCATGCAGGAATATTCTACAATTAGTTTTTTTTAATGTTGTACCTTAGTTTAGATGTTTTTACAGTAATATTGTTGATTCAGTGAGTCCAAAAACCATGAATCTAATTGCTTTGAATAAAAAACTACATTGCAATTAATGCTGGCAAATAATACTTAAAACTGTTTTTTTTTTCCTAGAACAGTGAACGTCAGGAATTCATAACCATTTTTGTTCCTTACTCCCATGTGTAATGGAACCACGATGTGATTAACCCGCATATAAATCAGGTAAGGCCACAACAAAGCCAACGTAAAATGAGTCCAAGGTTACCACTCACCCATGGCAAAGAACGGGATCCCCAGCAGTGTGGAATTGAACTTCCCGTCCGATATAAAGAAGATCCCTGCAGCTGTCACGTTGGCGATGCAAATGGTCAGCACGCCCAAAAGGCCGAGGAAAGGCTTCCCCCTTAGGCAATCCCGCATGGAGCTGGAGATGGTGGCAGCCAGGAGGACCAGAACCAGACTGACCAGCACCTCTCCTTTGGACAGCATGCCGGTCTGATGGAAGTCCCGCCACAGGCTGAAGGAAGTGAGGGAATGGATGTGGAGCTGGTCGGTAGGGTGCGGTACCTCGGCCGTGGACAGCCTGGTAACCAGGGCGCAGAACTCGTTCTCCCAGCGCTCGGCGATGATATCCTGCACCACGGGGCCATGGTTACGGAGGTAGTATGTGATCTGGACAGCCCGGGCAAACTTAACCTGCTGGTCCCGGCTGTTGGGCGAGAAGGACACACCTCCAAGCTGGTGTCCAATGAAGGACACGCGTCCATCCTGCAGAGAGTTCCGACAAATCAGACGTTAGCGGAAATTGCTACTTTCCATGTGTGCTGATACTTGGACACTATCAAACATTTAGCAGCAAACGCTCAAAGAAAACAGCATTTACGCTTCAGAAATTTGGACAACTTAAGGATAGTTCCTTGCTGGCTAATGCCAGTGTAGAACTGCTGATGAGCAACTTGCCAGAAATACAAGACAAAATAGCTGACCTCAACAACCTTTTTATTTCTGGATTTATGAGAGGTCTTCTTGTTTGGGAAGACCCTTTCTTTAATTAGAGAAAGCTGGACAAGAACACAAAAACATGTCAGTCTGGGAAGGTGGAGTTGAAGATTGTTGGGGTAAAAGCCATGTTTCTCTATGCTACGTTATGACAGGATGTGTTTTAAAAGGTCTGGTTTGCATGAACTAAATTGTTGTAATATTCCTGGGGTTGGAACATAACCTGGTGCAAGGAAGTGTTACACGTCTCTATCTTGTGTTGTATGAAGCTTGACCTGCAAAGCTATGAAATGTTACAAGCTAAAGCTATCGTCAGTGATCAACTTTCTTTGCAATGATCCTTAGTTCAACTGGGATTCACATTTATTGAAGATTTTGAAGCAATATGTGGCCATGGCCGCTGGAGAGAGGCACCAGCATCCTGTGACCCTGCAAAGACAAGTGGTTATAAACAATGGATGGAGGGATGTGCTGAGTCTGTTATTTCTCCACTACAATTATCAATTTGCCAATTATTTTATTATAACTAGCAATTCACAGAAATGGGAATTTTGGGCTGTTCTGTGCACTTTTATGTTGTGTTTTCTATGAATGTGACCTGGTGGTGCACAATGTATGGCTGACGCTGGTAAGACAATGTTAGTATCCAGAGTGCCATGAGTCCCGTACCAACTGGGGCGGAATGGCCACACAGCATTTATAGCTGGATTCCCGTTTGCAAATGCATGAAGAGGTGAAGACCACTATTATTTAAGACATGTTCTTTGCTCTGACAAAACTAAAATTAAAATGTTTAATCAACATGACCATTTTTCATTGTGGAGGTAAAATGAGGAAGCTTGCGAGTCTGAGAACACCAAGGTTATTGTGAAGTAACGGGGTTGCTAGCACCATGGTACGGGGGGGGGGGGGGGGGGGGGGTTGCTACAGAAGAAACTGGTTAATTTTATAAAATAAATGTCGTCATGAAGAGGGAAGTTAAAGCTTGGACCCAAATGTGTTTTTATAATGGACAGTGACCCTAAGCATATAGTCAAATCAGTAAGCTGCAGAAGGTAATTTTTTATAAATGTATTTTTTACATTTTTGTTAACACTGTCACTATGTCCTGACAGTAAAATATGAGACAGAAAACCTGGTATAAAAATCAAGCTCCTCTGGCTCCTCCCAGTGTTCCTGCCATTTGCAGAAATACTCCAATAGCAGATGCTCCTAGACAGAAACAACCAATCAGAGCCAGGAGGAATGTCTGGCTCTCATTGTTTTTTAGCAGTGGGAATCACTCTTGTGTACGCACCGCTCACACCCCCCCCCCCCTCCTCCACACATCACTACTGTCATTCAAGCTCAAGATTGCTGGTGGGCTGCAGCTGTGCAGAGAAATGGTAGAGAAACAACCTACTTCTTAGGAAAACTCTAAATTTCTTGAGTGGCATCTGCTCAGACAATAAAAACAGACTTGTGAGGTGTGCTTGTTAACATTTTCAGTTCACGGTTTTCTGAAAACTCTACTGCAGCTTTAAGGAGAACTAAGTCATTATGTTAAAGTGGCCATCACAAAACCCTGACTCAGGCCAATAGTAAACTTGCACACGAAGCTGAAAAGCTGTGTGTGAGCAGGACAGCAGTAAGAAAAGCTCATGGATGGAGACTCAAAAAGCTACACACACACACACACACACACACACACACACACACACACACACACACACACACACACACACACACACACACACACACACACACACACACATATGGCTAGATTTGGATTGCATATTTGCTCTGTCGTTAGTCAAAAAGTTGTCAATGGTGCTGCTAATTTGTCATTTAACAACACTGTTTTTGAGGGTTTTAAAAAAAATCCAATCACACAGTACAGGCTAAGAAAAACTACAAGGCTTCAGCTTCACTTTCATTTATGTAACTGTACAAAGGTCAAATTAGCCTGTCAATGATTTCCCAACAATACTAACTCATTTCAAATCACATCAGTAAAAAACACACTTTCTGTGTGAATGTTTGCACATTTCATTAAACCACCATGTTCAAGCTCTGATACAGTGAATAATGAGACGGAATAATCAGCGAAACATTTCCTGTTACTGAAGAAATGTTTCTGCTTTTTCCCTCTGTTCCTGTTCGTGGAAAGGGACATGAAAAGGAGAGTGGGAAAGATCTTTGTTGACTGGCAGAACAGAAAACTGTGACCTGTTTATGAATACGACTGCTGCAATACTAATATGCATTTCTTTGTATATATTTATTGTAATTGATCATCTTTATTTTAAAGGGTTAATATCTGAGAGTTACTATTTAGAGTTACAATCTACTTCTAATAGAAAAGACCAAACATTTCCTCTTAAAGTGAACCTTGTGAGGTAGTAAAAAGGTTCAATGTAATTAATGTGTGTATAACGTATAGTTACTCCATCTAATCCAATGAAATTAGTGTCCAGACAAAGCCAGTTCATTTCAATTCTTCCAAATAAATTCTGATTAAATCTTATTTAATCACAATGTATTTGAAGCCCATGCATTCCTAATCATTTGTTCATACTGTTGATGGATTCAGAAAACCGTTGACATGTTTTTTTAACCTAGAAATGGGAGATCTAGTCTTGTAACGTTTGTTGTATTTCTACTTGTATAGGTATTTTGTGTTTTGAGTCTTCTAAAACAATTTTGCATTATTATTATTATTAGTTAATTCAACCAAATAATTGTAGTCTAGTTAAAGTTTCATTGATTTATACCATTATAAACAATTCTAGCCCAAATCATTCCCAATAATTTCACTAAATTCCACATAATAATCTAAAGTAATTTACTGCAGTTCCTGTGTGTGCAGATCACAGACGCTCTGATCTAGTCCCTCCACACCTCTGATCTTGTGAAGAGAGCAACGCAGCGTCTGCACTTTCTGTGTCGGATGAGAAAAGCAAACCTCCGTCAACCCATCCTCACCACTTTTACAGAGGGACAACAGAGAGCGTACTGACCAGCTGCATCGCTGTCAGGTTTGGGGCCTGCAACACCTGAGACTGGAAATGTGTTGAGAGAGCGGGGAGGACAGCGGAGAGAATCATGACGCTGCTAACAGACGCTGCCTGACCAGGGCTCAGAAAATCATTAAAGACCCCTCCCACCATGGACTGTTCTCCCTGCTGGTCTCTGGCAGGAGGTACAGCTGCTTCAGTCGCAGAACAGCTTCACTGCACTCGTCATCAGACTGCTTAACTCCCAGTAATCCCCCCTTCCCATTGATATAAAACTGCTCACTTTACATGGTCGCTGTGAACTCTATCGCACTAAGTAATTGCATTCTCTCCATTATCATATGGTCTGTTCAATGATGCAACACATTGTGCTGTTACATATACTTGCACTATTCATATTTTCTTACACAGAGCTTTTCTGTACATGTAAAATTTCTTCTTTTGGTTTGTCGCTACATTCCTTACAAATGTCAAATACTTTTATTTATAATGTTTTTGTTTTGTCTAATGGTTTTACTCGGGGCCTTGGAAGGAAATTTCGTGAATGTGCATTTGAATGATAATAATACGTCCAATGCATTGAAAATAATCGCAGTCTATTTTAATTATAGCCCAATTCAAACCGTTTCAATCATTCCAATGCAAATGAACAAATTCCAGTTCCGTTCCACTTCAGTTCAAAAAGGTATAGTATACCCGCACACCATCATCATAGTAGAAGACCTTCGGTTTTGGTTTTCTTTAACTGCATTGTCACATTAATAGAACTGGCTTGGCAAACGTAGCTCAGCCCAGTCTTTGGGATTTATTTTTATGTAACCCGTAATGTCAGCTATACTGTGCAATTTTTAGCCACCTTCATATGATTTTGCTGTTAGCATGGCCTTGTTTGTGTTGCCCTAATGTATTTTTAATTTACCTGCCAGCTTGTAAAGATAGAAAAAAAAGAAAATTCAGCATAAAACAAGAAAACTGTACATATTTAAAGCATTATGGCAGCAGTAGAGCTAAAGTTCAGCTCAGCAAACAGAACCCTTTTTTTAATACACACTGTCTTAATTACAAGTGCAGAAATAAATCCTAGTCGTGACATCAAAGAGAGGGATGAGGCGTAAGAAGTCAGACAAACGAATTAGCCCAGACAGCTTGTCAGCCGGGCAGGCAGAGAGAGAGAGGATTCGGGAACATGTAAAAGTGTGGAGTGACTGATTCAGCTCCAGGAGGCCAGGCAACGAAGAAGTGAGAGAGGTAAGAGAAACAAACGAGATATGGTTCATGGCAGTGCTGTGAAAAAAGTATTAGGTGCCTTTAGATTTTTTTCTGCTTTTGTTTCCTTCACACACAACTTTTAATATCAAATAACTTGAGTAAATACATATTCAATGATATTTTCATTAGTTATGGGGGAAAAGGCAATCTAATAATCCTGGACTCATATAGAATATGGCTGCCTCCTAATCTACCAGTTACCATTGAGTCTGTACAATAACTCTTTCACTGCACTATGCAGGAACGTTGGCCCATTCTTCTTTGCACATTTTGTTTAAATTCAGCCACATTAGACAGTTTTCAAGCATGAATAGATTTTTAAGGTCATGTCACATTACCTAGTTTTTACTGATGTTTGTTCCAGGCTGTAATGGTTAAATAAACAGTGATTTATGCAATTATTCTGGACTGTCTTTAATTCACACATGGCCAAAATCACAGTCTGAAATATACACATGTAGACCTCCTAATGTTTGGATATATGTCCGTTTGGATGTTGCAAAGCAACCACACATTTGTAGTCTTGACAAACCTATAGCATAGTTGTGGCTGGATAGTTGACTCCTCTTTCTAGAAATAGGTTTGGATTTAAATTATGATTATTCTCCTACAAAAAGAGTCCACTTTCAGTATAGCAAATGCATTTTCAATAAAGGAGGACAAGGTAATTTTAAAAGCTTACATAAAGCCAACTTTTGTGTGTTTGGAGTCTGCATATACCAAATATTGTATAACTATTGAGGATCTGACTGAAACTCCCACCTTCAATATCAAATTGGTGAGAATAGGGTTGAAATTATACAAACATAATTTACATTGTATTAAAAGATGGTTTGTTAAAAATATGGAAACCTATCTTAATAATCACAAAGAAAAATCTCTAGTTGCACAACAGCAATCAAATCTTCCGTATGTTTGCATCTTTTAGCACATTTCCACTGTTACTTTTGTGATGAGCTCCAAATATTTGTCTGGGAAGACACAGGCAGATTTAAATTTAACCAAATTTTACCAAAAGACAGCATGTGCAACAGAACGATTTGAAGGACAAAATCATCTTCAAAGGTCATGTCACCCCTGACACCAAAGCCGCCTGTTTGGACTTTGCAAGGCAGCCCTGAAGATAGAACACTGAAAGGTCAAAGTAAATTTTATTGTCAAATTTAAAAAAAGCAACCTGTACTTCTAAAGCTATCTCCATGACAAGGAGCTCCCACTGGAAGTGCTTTTTGATCAGCACAGTGGAGGAGGCTCCGTCATGATCTGGGTGTTGTTGTTGTTTTTTTTTTTTTTGCTTCAAGGGAACCATAAAAGTTCAGGTTGTGCAGGGGCGTCAAACTGTGCCAAGCTGCGTGGAGATATTTCAGCAGGCATCCTTCTTCACAGAGTGTTTGTGCAATAATGACTGGGTCTTTTGACAGAAACACCTGCCTGACAAAGGACTTCGATCAAAATATTAATGTCCCTCTGTTGGACGATACTGCATATATTCTCCTGATCTAAATCCCACAATAATATGTAGGGCTAGATGGCAAATAATGATTACAAAACCTGACATTTCCAGGAAGTATATGCTCTTTGTGAAGCCATTTGTTCCATATTAGGGAAAAATCCTCACTCGGATATGTTATTAAAATTCCCAAAAACAAAATGGCATTCATGTAAACTGCTGATGAGAATTGTCAACATTTTAGTTCAAAGCTGAACATGATGCTCAGCAGTCGCAATGACTTCACAACCTCTGCCATCGCGTCTACTGTGTGAAAATGCCCAGTAACTCACTAAATCACACAACTCAGTGTGTGAACAATTTTCAATGGAAAATACTTTCTTTCAGCTCACACACTCAGCACCAAGATCATATTCCCACTGTAGTCAAGCTTAGCTGGCAAATGTTCTGAAATGGCAAAATACCACTTGGGTTGTGAGACATTTTTAGAGATAATAGCGTTTTGTAATCCAAGTTGCTCTGTGTGTTCCAGTAGTGCAGAGGAAAGAAGGACAGATAGAATTTACACAACGGCAAATGAAGACATGCTGATCAGTGCCTGTTTCTTCAGTGGAAATATGAAAAAAAAAATGCATTGATTTCAAACAGAGTGGATTTCTACAAAAGTAGCATGTAAAAGTGACAATATATTACTATGACAATAATGTGTGGAAAATAGGGCTACTAAAATGCGAACAATGATGGACGTGCATATTTCATGCAGTAGTGCCAACTGCAGTTGCAGCAAGTCTGGGTTGCTCCTGCCGTTTTTTTTATTTTTTGTATTGTAGATTTATAAATACTCGCAAAATGAGCTCCTCCATCTGAGACTGAGTGAGATTAAACACTTTATCCTGCCTGGGTTCAAAAAGCCCTCCAGTGGTTGTCGAGCAAGTGTGAAGCTAAAGGCTTGGAGGTGAAGATACAAGCCATTTTTGGCATTGATTAACACGCGCAATGTCAACTCCATTCCCATTAAATGCGAAGAGCTTGGTGGTCTGACGAACCATGAGAGGATCTACTGGGAGTGCAGTTTGTATTTTCTCACAGTTATGGTTGAACAGCAACATCGCAGACTGTTAGAATAACTGGCTTCACCACAGTACGTGCTGACAGAGATGGAAAATTGTGTGGGAAAGCTAATGGTGGTAGCCATGGGCTTGTTGTGAACAACAAATGGTGCCACTCCAGTCCCATTACAGTAAAAGAGAAGATCTACTATTATGATGTGGAGCTTGTAGTGGTTAGTTTAAGGCAGTGATGCAGGAGCTTGTCCTGTAACCTGTGGGTTGTCGGTTCAATCTCCCGCTCAGACCATTTTAGTCGTTGCGTACTTGGGCAAGACACTTAACCCCCATTGCCTGCTGGTGGTGGTCAGTGTGGCCCGGTGGTGCTGAAGTACTTTGTCACTGTCAGTGCATGAATGGGTGAATGACTGAATGTAGTGTAAAGCGCTATACAAGTACAGGCCATTTATCATCATATTTGGAGATTTTAATCGTGTAGATATACTAAGGCCTCATCTTGGAGGCTTTGCACAACATGTCACCTGTCCCACAAGGCATAAAAATGTTATCTCCCCAATGTCAATCTATGCTATGTCAATGTGAAAGAGGCCTACAATGTATTGAATATGCCTGCTCTGGGGAAATCTGATCACAACTCAATTTACATCAGTCCCCTTTATATGCCATTTTTTTTAGACTTCATCCAGCCATTCTTCATTCTGCAAATGGGTTCCTGAGGTCAATGAAGCACTGCGGGACTGTTTTGAGTCTACTAACTGGTGTACACTCATTAACTCACAGTGATCCGGCAATTATATAAAAGGGGCATTGGACTGTGACATTAAGTACTTTAACTTCTGTGCTAATGTTGTGGTGCCTGTGAGAACTGTTCGCTGTTTTCAAAACAATAAACCATGGACAACAACCAACATTAAAAGTTTACTGAATTTTATAAAAGGAGGCATTCACGGCAGGGGTTGTGACAAGCTTAGGTGTGACCAAAAAATAAGCTAAGAGAGGTCAAATTAGACTTTGGAGGGGATCTGAAAAAAAAAAAGAAGGCACAACAATACTAAAGAGGTGTGAAAGGGCATGAACATCATCACTAGTAAGGAAAAGAGAAGTGAGACACTTCTATAACAGTGATATCATATATTAAATGTACACTATTTTCAACTAGAACACGATAAATAAAGACCGGCTTTAGAAGAAAGATATTTTCCTGTTTAACACATGCTGTTTAAATGTCCCTTGTGGATTGCCATAGGGCAATAAGCTGTCCGGTGTGATGTACAGAAGTGTTGGAAAAAAACAGAGCCCTGCTGAGCTATGCAGGGACCCAGAAGCCCAGCTTCGAGTCCAGTCTCCCTCGCCTCATGCAGTGCCAGTGACAAACCCAGAAAGCTTGGTTACAATTCTAATTAAAGAATTAGAGTCACACAGCGGTGCACTATTTACAGAGAAAATGGGGATACCAGTGTCACTATAGACATTATATACGTAGACGCCTCGTTGGGCGGGTTCTGCCTATGCATGCGGATGCGTCAGAGCGTCCGCCATGTTGAATGTGGCAAATCTGCAGTTAGACTCAGTCACTTAAACAGTATCAGTATTATATTCATAGTATTTTTTATTTTTTAATATGGATTTATTTTCATATCCCTTTGGCTTCATTCTCCTGACTTTATTCTCATAAAGAATAAAAATACTTATAAGAATCTAACCTGGCCCTATTACTCCAGGACTAAAATAGTTCTGCAAACCCCCCCCCCCCCCCTCCACCTTAATTGTCATAATATGACGTTTCTCTCATAATAATAGCAGTTTTGTCTTTTTTTAACTTTATTCTCCTATGACTTTGTTCACATAATAGCAATTTTATCTCTTTAATACTCCCCCAAAAAGTCTGTTGCTAATCTTTGTCTATACCAGATCTTAAAAGGTTCACACGGTTTTATGAAATAATGAAGACCACGATGTTTAGATTTACCCATTGATTTTTATATTCATAACACATACACACACACACACACACATATATATATATATATATATATATATATATATATATATATATATACACACACATTTACATACTGTCATGATTTGTCTTTGGACTAACCCGGACACAGCACGTACACACAGAGTTGACTAAGAGAGTTTGTTGCCAGTGGAGGATGGTGATGACATATAGAACTAGAATTTGTACCAGGCGGAGATGAAGGATGCAGGAGCTGGCTGGCAGGTTCAGAGCGGAGAGTGTGACCGGGTGACGGGAAAGCTGCGCTGCTACATAACGGAGGAGAAGCCAGAGTCCATTAATACGGGAGTGGAGGTTCAGAGTCTAGCAGCGCAGCAACCAGGAACAGGATGAGCGGAGACCAAGACGGGAGGACAGGGGCAGACAGGCACGATGTGAATGACGGAAGACTTGTAGTGGATCCACAACACGGCAGAGATCCTACAGCTTGGAAGAGACCCACAGCTCAGCAGAGACCCACAGCTTGGCAGAGACCCGCAGCACGGTAAAGATCAATAGAGTCAAAATAAAAACTAATCTAACCAGGGTGGGCGGGGGGGTGCTAAGGATAGCGGGCTAGAGTCAAAACTAAAACTAATCTAACTAGGTAAACCAAAATAACGAAAAGCAGGCAAACAAGAAGGTGTCTAAAACACTAACAAAACAAAAGTGCATCTAATACACAGGCTGACAAACAAACGGAGAGCGTCTAACAAACGCTGGCAGGCAAACAAAGAGCGTCAAACCAGGGAAAACAGGCGTACAAAAAACGCCAGAGGGAAGGCAGGAGTATGATAAACTGAACCCTGACACATACATCTATAATCTGGACATATACTTATATATAAATGGCTTGTACTTGTATAGCGCTTGTATAAACACACACCTATTTATTTAGAATAATTCAAAATCTATTTATGCACATCGATCAAAAGCCAATCTGGCTGCCAATCTCTATCAATTAATCTCTATATATTTTTATACAAGTATATGTAAGCTCCATCTATATCTTTCTATCTGAATACTTAAAACATAAACACAGGGAACATAGATGTTCACTACTTTCTGCCACATACAATATGGTGGCATAAAATTATTACATTCACATTTCTCCAACAACAAGCTTTAGCCTTATGAATATAAACAATTAAGCTTAGAGTTTTTAGTGATGAAGCTTGTTCCAGTTGAAACAATGAAACAAAAGAAGTTATTCTATTTGTAGCTTTGGAAAGGTTGGACAAAATTACTTTAGATAAAAAATCTCAAGAATATACTTAGCTTATTTCTTATTATTGATAGAAGCACTTAAGGTTTTCTGTATGTTTGTTAATGTATGAAAGACGTCTACTCAAGGATTTACTTATTCGTTTGTTTTTCCCATGTCTGTAATGTTTTTCTGTTCATGTCTTGTTACAGAAATGTGCTATATAAATAAACTTGCCTTGCCTTGCCTATAGGGAACTGGGACCTGGGAAACCCCCTGGAATATCCCTCGGTAGAGACAGCAGAGGAGAGGAGTGGTGTCTTATTTTAGTATTAGAAGTGTGATCCAGATATAAATCCTGGTGGATTACATCTTAAAAATATCCATGAAAATCTTGCATATACAGGTAATGACACATTATTGGTATTTTTTATTTTCTTTATTTATAATGATGTATTTTTTATTGTTTACCATTTGTTGCAGATCTATTTAAAATGTCAATGTTGCAAACAGTGTGAGACACTGGTCGAATCACAAAAAGGCACTTTAAGGGGATGACGACCGGAAGTTATATTAGAAATACTGCCGGGTCATGTAGCAGTAAGCTTGATAGCTTTCACTAAACTTACAAAAAATGCCACAATAATCAAAATTAACGTTCGATATTAATGTTAAACGTTTCTGGCACTAATGAATGATTGCAGAACGAAGCAAACGAAGCAAACGAAGCATTTAAACAGAGATAATGCTAGTTATGTCTAACTTACCATGAAGCAAGGCTGTTAACTGCTAATGCAAGCTGAAATTAGAACTTGGTTAAACAGATTTTTAGCCATATTTGTGTAATACGTGGACACTAACATTAAAACTATAGTTGGTAATCCTGTTCAGAAACAGCTTTGTTGAACCCTCGCTATAACATGGTTCACCTTTCGCGGCTTCGATGTTTTGCGGATATTTTAGAGCACCTTTCATGCTTTTTTTTACTATATGAGCATTGTGTTCTGCGTCCTGATTGGCTAAGGGACTGTAGACCAATGTCAATGAATTTCCTCTGTGCCTCGTCTCTGTACAGTACAAAATGTGTCCGAAATTTTCCGGTCCCTCCGTTCTGGTGGTTGGGGAACCTCCAATAACGATGAGTTGTTGCAGGGGCCGTAGCTAGCAGATCAGTCGGTGGTGAACCAGGGCGGTTATGCACTCAGGGTGAAAGCTGGGGAATGGTTCTTGTTTGGAATCCAGGTGGTCCTCAGATCAGCTTATTAAAGCTGCAACACCAGATTAGTAGTGCTTGCTAGGAAGTTGTGGGAATCTCTGTACAGCTTGCAGAAGCGCGGTTCTCAGGTCAGTTTTTTCCTGCAAAAAGCTGAACAAAAGATCACAGCCTGTTTCTGTGGTGGCTGGCTGGCTGGCTCATTCGATGTCTGATTTCACAGAAAGACTGTACTTAGCTTTGATTCCAGTGTGAACCAACGTCTGCAGGGGTCCATTGAAAAAGGGGCTGATCTGAATCGGCAGGAAGGTTTTGTTGAAGCCAAGAAATGGCCTGCTGTTAGGGCAGTCCTAGAAAGGAGGCTCCTACCATCTCATATTTCTCATGGATATATTAGATTACGGTATGATATCTATATTCCTCATGGCTGAGGTACAACACAGTTGCGGCATGTGTAAAGGGAGCAGCGTAAACAAAGTACAGGAATCGAATAGATGCTCTCAAAGTTTGGAGCAGGAGTAATTATCTCATTAAAGACCAAGGGGATGGGCCTTGGCAGGGAGAAACTTTCAATATCAGCCTGTTACAACGGATGGAGGGAACATTGAGGTGGCTGGGTCCTAAAAATATATCTGGGAGTCCACATGTACAACAAACTGGATTGGTATTGTATGCATTTAGTTTCTGCACATTTTCTATCAATCGGTTATGGCTGTATGCTTTTGGTGTTGCTTGTCATGGGAACAGAATCGCTGTGTGGGTTTGCGATACGCTGATCAGAAAATGGGTTTGTGTGACAGGTGGAGAATGGGACTGTTGGGGAGGTATTGGAGGAGAGGGTGAGGTGTCTGTTGCAGGCCATCCTTCTCCAACAGCAGAGAACGTCTGCATGAGACAGGCAGCTCAGACAGGCAGTCACAGTAAAAGGTACATCTCTCTGCATTGTAGAACAGAGGCACATGAGATCCTTCATTCCTGCTGCAATAACACCGTACAACACCTCCTACTGACCACGCGTATTTACAATTATCACAAGTATTGCTTATATTGTGATACTGTGTTTTTGGTGTGTAAATGATGTGTTTCTTTCAAGATTTTTAGGTGGTACTGGACACATGGCATATTTTTAAATATGTCAAGCTGTCTTTAATAAAATATTTCCTCACCATTTGATGTCTTTACTTTCAAAGATAATTATTACATCAGCAGGGATCATAGGGAGTCAGCTGTTATGATACAATTCATTTTTCAGACTTCATAAAACACCATCCCCTAACATCCCTTTTACATTGTACAAAACCTGGGCACCTGTAAAACACTTAAAACCTAATGAAATGTGACTGAATTCTGGGTAATGGTGTTCGTGGTGTTCCCATGATTTTGTACATTATTTTCTTTCTTTCTATTTTCTTTCTCAGTGACACACTTTCTATATTTTCTACAGTGCCTCCAAGTTCGAGAGAAACCTCCCCTCTTGTTTTCCTAGCAGAACAAGAAAAAAGAAAAAGCCAGCTGTACCTACCAAACACAAACAGGGAAAAATCAACAAAGTAATATATATTTTAATGAAATAAAATACAAATGAATTATAATTTTTCATTTCAGTGAACATAAATAAAGACAAAAAGTGCTGTTTCCCAGTTAGTACATTATTGATGAGACCTAAATTTTATCTGATCTAGAATAATCTTTTGGATTCCACCAGCTGGAGAAGAAAACTGCCCTCCCCCTCTCTCTCTCATATCATGCTATCTATCTAGCTTTAGCTCCCGTTTCAGTGAATACAAACATTAATTTAGTATTCAGAGCCCTACGTATGTATTATCCCTTTTGGCACGTATTCACAGTTGATCATTTTTGCACCTCGACCGAGCATTGCTGACTCGTTCGGCTACATTGCTTCTCCTCGTTCACTCAATGTGTGCATGCGCTATGCTGTATCTCCAGTCACGTGGTCTTTTTATGGTAAATATATTCAATAGCACTGTGTTTCCTAGAAAGAACTGAGCAAAAACAAACTTCAAAACCTATATATAAATTATAAAAACCCAACAAGGTTTCGAAAATGGAACTGGAAAACCTTTTTATGCGACCAGAGCGAGCTACTGGTGTAAAAATTCCTAGTCATAGTACATGACTAGTCCACTATAATCTATTAATAGGTGGCAACGCGTTTTTTTCCGAGCTGTCTTTAAATGCACCACGAGCGTCCGCTGGATGAATGCTAACAGTAGCTTCCACAGACTACAGACGGAGATGCCTAGTCTAGATTTTTATGTTGTTGACATTACTTGTCTTGCTGAGTCTAAAGAACCTGGTTTAGAAAAAAAAGATAGAATCCTGTTTTTTTTTAATGACTGTCTAACATTACGCATCTCTCAACCCCAAGTGCTCTTTCATAACCTCCTGACATCTCCTATCCCGGAAGCACCTGCTGCTGAGAGGAGAGCTGAGTTCAGAATAAATGGTCACACAGAAAACCTCAATTCAGCTTTCCCTGACCACGTTACAGCCACGTCTGACGAGCCTGTCTCAATCATTTGCAAGAACTATTTCTGTTGTAAGTGTACATCTTGCAATGATAATCTACTTTTGTGTTAATTTGAAGCAAGACTTTTGTTTGTGTTTTAGCAAGCCCTCCAATTTATTCGAATCATCTAATAGCTTTATATAAATCCTCTTCATATGCAAATTGAGGACCCATCAAAACATCCAACGACAGCAACAACTCCCAGCCTTGTGCACATTTAGCTGGGTCTTTATAAAAACAATCGTTTTATAAAATAATATTGTACACATGGGTTCGTTTTCAGAATGTTTTCACTGACACAAACCTGCACAAATACGCCACTGATTGTTGCTCTAAACATGCCAAACGCCTAGGGGGCGGTGTTCGACAAAGCTAAAAGCTATGTCAGCCAGTCAGAGCCCTTCAAAACCATGGCAACATTAAATGGCATTGTGCCTCTGTATTGGGAGGGAAAGTTAGTGTAAAACAGCAGACCTCCAAGCGCTCTTTCTCGTTACCACCTCGATGTATTGGAGCAGTTGGTATTGTAAAAACCAAGCAAAAAGCGTCTTAACCAGCTGTAATGTTTTTAATATGTCCATGTATGCTTTTATTTTGACGTCGCAATACTGAGGTGAAGACAGGAAATGCTGTGTGGTTGCTGAGGTAAAGTCAGTTTGAAATAAACAAGCACTGATTTTGTAGCAGTGAATTAGACAAATATTGTAAACAGTCAATTACAAAACCAACGTCATAATCAGCGCCTCGCTGATAGCTTTCATTACTGCTTCAGCTGCATAGCCAGGTCTATAACGATGATCACACATGACATCAGCGCCACTTTGTTTGTCACTGACTGTGATGCGCCGGTTTTGCCACGTACACACGCAGGCTCAAAAATGGAGAAATCTCCACTTCGGCTGGAGTTTTCAGAATAAATCGTTTTCATTGAGGTAAAACTGAATTTTCATGTGAATGAAAGGCTAAAACGCTTAGCAATATATTTGTTTTTCCAGATATCTTTTTGTGAACTAGGCCTCAGTCAGAATGACCTTCCCTCTGAATCAACAGCTGTTTGTGGGGGATTTCCCTGCTAGCAGAGAAATAGGGATGTGGAAACCTCACCTGAAGAGTGATTCTGTAAGTAGGACAGCAGACCACAGTAAGTCACACTTTACTTTTCTATTGAGATGGTTATGATATTAAAAGCTGATGTAATAAAGGTGATCTCCTGCATTTGAATGCCTCCTCCTTTCCTTCTCTTTACCAACTCAACCTAATGTATGAATTAGAAATCTGAAACTAAACCATAAAGATAGAACTGTTGGCCGATAAACCTTTCATAAATATAAGACCATTAATCAGTTTCACATTTTTTCAAATTAACATGCTTGTCATAAAGCTCCTCCATTTTAAGTACTAGCAGAAGAGCTTGTTCTTTTTTGTTTTCATGCTAATTAAGTCCTTGCTGATTACAGTGCCTTGCAAAAGTATTCCTCCATTGGCATTTATCATCAGCTCGCCACATCTTGCCACGGGGATTTCTGCCCATTCCTCAAGGGAAAACTGCTCCAGCTCCTTCATGTTGGATGGTTTTCACTTGTGAATAGCGATTTTCAAGTCCAACCCCAGATTCTCAATTGGATTTAGGTCTGGCCTTTGACTAGGCCATTAAAACATAGCAGTATGCTTCAAGACATTCATAATTGTGCAAGCATGTTCAGCAAAAATCTTTCAAATATAATCTAGAATCTGTATGATTTTGCCAATCCCTTTATCAAAGTGGGAAATGTTTAGGCTACTTTTTTCTACATTTTGTTTTTTGTTGTACAACCCGGTTTCAACCAATCTTTAGAATTCGGTTTAGTGGTCATCTCATTACAGCATCTAGAACACTCCAGGTCTGACCATGGGGGAGCTTGAGGGAACATCCACCTTTACGACTGGCAATACTGTTAAATATTTGTATATTCATGAGCTCTGTTTTTTTGTTTAATATATGAAGACAGTGTGGAATCTGCTTCTGTGTCTGTACGGTGAGATTAAATATATCTGATTAAAAACAGTCTATATAATTGAATAACAGTGTACTTTGTTCACGATGTCTGAACAGATGTTGTGTAATGTGCATTCTGGATGCACATCTAGGTTAAATGTTAAAAAAATAAATAAACTCAAGTATAGGAGACATGTCACTACACACCATGAACAACTGTGATATCGTGATCTAATTAATCTAATTACAATAATCCAATTTACTCATGTCATGCATGTACAGCCAAATTAGATTAAAAAAAGAGCCAATTAAAAGTATCTCTATCATGTCAAACTGAAGACATCTTGGTATAATCTGTGGATCTGTTCTTCCGCATAATAATCTTTCCATCTTTTTAATCCTAAAATAGTAAAAAAATTATAGATTGCTCGGTTTCCTGCTATTTTCTTAATGTCTAAATGCTTTACTACAGCATAATAATTGTATAAGCACTGAAATCTTCGGTAAAAGATTGTCATAGTATTAAGTTGGCCCTCCGTTTAGAAGAATCGAGGGATTCTGCAACAGCAACACGAATGTCCTCCCCATTACATTCAGACTCTGACACAGTGCATCGTGTTCAGTTACATCAACTTATCATCTAAGTGGATGCCATATTAATTTGGGGCTTTTAATTATGTTTTTGAACCCTTTGTTATTAGAGAGGTGGACTTTTAACACTTAAGATAAAACCTAGTGAATCTTAAAAATAAGAACAGCATGCACAAAGTTTGGATTAATTGTGGCTTTTCTTAAAGCCACACCACTAAAAGGTTATACATACAGGCTGAAATTTATACATACACCTAGGGATGGAAATCGAAAACCGGTTCCTGTTCAGAACCGGTTCCGTGTGTTCCAATTCCATGGCACCGTTTGGCAGCTCGCTTAACGATTCTCTTATCGATTCCAGGCAGCACCAGAGCCGGGCAGCACGACTTACGTCACGTTTTTTACGCACTTTATGCACACGGCATTCAGTAAGCAAGTACGATGTGACCAGGCGTAAGTCTAGAAAAGCAAAACAAAAAAAAAAATGGCGCCCCATCAGGTAAAGCGATCGAAAGTCCGGTCAACAAGGATAAATCAGTGGATCATTAGCTATACCTAAAACTAATACGTTCGTGGTGAATTAATGAATTTAGCGTTAATCAATAAGAAAATAAAAGCATAAATTGTCGTCTCTATCAGTGTGTATGGGGGCGACCATTATTGCCCGACATCACATCCTGTGACATAATGTCGCTGTGAGGCACTGCGCTCTACAACAACAATTGTTTCGGATTTCCAGAGGACTTCACCATTGAAATTCACGAGAGCTATTGTTGAAGCAACAATGTCCACGTGCATGGCCCTTGCATGTTCCAATATATCGGGTAAAAGTGGAAAAAAAGTTTTTTCACCTTTCCAATTCATTCATTCCACCACCGGCTCTTTTGTTGGATTGACTACTTGTCATTGTGCTTCTGCCCAGAGAGAAAAAAACGTCGTCTGTAGCCAACATTTCGAAGAATGTCTTCAAGATGACATGAGAGCGAGACTTTTCGGTAGGTTTTTCTTTTTTATAATGTAGAATTTGTCGGAACATTTGTTTACCCGACCAGAGGGGCGGAGTGATATGACACACTTAGAAAGTATGGTTACTGTTGCCAAGCCCACTTATTTTATGCGACTTTGGTCTTATTTTTTCTAAAGTCGCTTGTAAATTTCATGAGTTGTGGGTTGCACGTTTTTTTTGGGCTTGTTTCTGAAAGTGAAGTCGCTTGTTTGGGCTCTAAACTAAGTGACACTGAAATATCCCTCCGCCTCATAACGCACTGCAGCTCATCCTGACAGGAGCAGAGTAAACTCAGAAGGAGCTGCTCTGACTGTATTTTCTGCAGTTTACGGTTGCAATAACTGATAACTGCTGAAAGTAGATTAGCCGGTGCAGATCACCGTTTTGAGCAGAGATTGGTTATAAGATGAGTTTTATACTCATCTTATAACCTTGCAGAACCCAACCCATAAATTGTACATATATATATATATATATATATATATATATATATATATATATATATATATATATATATATATATATATATATATATATATATATATACACACACACACATAATTATCACATTTTGATTTTAAAAAAATTGTGCGTCGGCCATTGTTTATCTTCCTCTGAATAATCTGTGGAAAAATCTTTAGATGCATTGAAAAAGAAGAAGAAGAAGGATTTGCCAGTTTCAGTTTTTATTTTCTATAGTGTCTCTGAGGATGAGCTCCAAGTGTTTGAAGTGGAGCCATCACCCTAATCTTTAGTTCCCTCCAGAAACTAAAATCTTTAAGTGGACCCATAGGTGGAAATCCTGGGGGGGAAAGAGGGAGAGAGCTTTTTTTTCCCATGTCCATGGACTGCTCTAAAACATTGCTATTACTTCCAGTCAGAAGAAACATTTTGGTGGTAATAAAAGATTAAACCTAAATCTGCTAGGGATATGAATAGTTTTGGGCTTAGATGTAGATTGTTGAATTTTTTACACAGTATGGTCTCCCAGCAGGACAACGATACAATATGAAATGTATGCTTAAAACCTGGTCTGTTCCAAAAACCAGCTAATAGAAATGGACCGCACTAATTTTGCCAACAACAGTGATGAAACATCCAACTAGAATCTACAGCATTTAGATGCCTCCTATTTCACTGAGATTTTATGAGACAGACCAACATAAAATCACTGCATAAGTGTGAAGTGGAAGGAAAATGATTCATGGTTCTAAAAAGACTATAGAATAAAAGATATATTCTTTTTCTGACTATTTTACTCGTTTACCATGAGATATAATCATTTACAGCGAGCCAATCAGTCATATGATTTGCAAACAGAATACAAAAATGTGTCATTTAATCATAGTATAAAACCAGCTTTTCTGTGAAGATCTCAGAGGTTTGTTAGAGAACAAAAAGCACCATGAAGACAAAGGAACACAGTTCAGGGAGAAAGTGGATAAGTTTGCAGAAATCCAAAGCACACATCCAAAGCTCTTGTGGGAGATTTTCTGCCGGCAATACATTTAAACATACACTCCACATATTGGACCTACATGGAAGAGTGCAGGATCGCTGAATTGTCTAATGAAAAAGTCTTGCTTGATCTGTGCCACGAGTCCTGTAGAAGACATGAAGTGGAAGAATCTGCTCTGGTCTGATGGGACCCAAACTGAACTTTTTGGCCCCCATGAAGCATGGTGGTGGCAGCATCCTGCTGAGGGGATGCTTTTCTTCAGCAGAAACACAGAGGCTGGTCAGAGTAGATGAGAAAATGAATGGAGGGGGAAACAGAGCATCTTTTTAAGAAAACCTGCTAGAGGCCACAAAAGACTGTGTGTTTAGTGTTACTGGCCTTCTCAAAGGGGAAACTCCATCCTCACGGTCAGTCAGTGCTACACTATAAGGGTTTAGATCAGGGGTAAACAACCTTTCAATTCAACGAGCCTCTATTACCCTGGCT
Source organism: Fundulus heteroclitus (assembly GCF_011125445.2). NCBI lineage: Eukaryota > Metazoa > Chordata > Actinopteri > Cyprinodontiformes > Fundulidae > Fundulus > Fundulus heteroclitus. The sequence goes on from NC_046375.1 coordinate 26,905,016, forward strand.
GCTATAAAAGAACATTTTGTCAAACCACAACAAAATATACATTTCATAAATATGTAAAAATGATCTGCAATAGACTGGCGACCTGTCCAGGGTGTACCCCGCCTCTCGCCCATTGACAGCTGGAGATAGACACCAGCACTCCTCGCGACCCCACAAGGGATAGACGTGTTAGAAAATGGATGGATGGATGGATGGATGGATGGATGGATGGATGGATGGATGGATGTAAAAAATTGTTTCATTTTGAAAGCTTAAGGAAGTTGACCTAAAATGTGTTTCCATTGAACAAAATCAATTAAGCAATGGCCTTTCTTTTGCAGGATAAAAATGGAACATGATGAAAGATAAGTGCATGACTTAAAATTTAAAGCACATAGTTTGAAGCAAAAAAATCATTAAATATCTATGAGGCCTAGTAGCATGGGTGCCTTTCTCCTGTAGCTATTCTAGGCAGAACTAAATTGAAGAACGGTTAGACCTAAATCCAATCCTGCGGCCATATGTCTGTGGCAACACGTCAAAATAGATGTTCACAGATGTTGTTCATCTAATTTGACTAAGCTTGAGCTGTTTTGAAAAGAATAATGTGGAAAGATTTCTGTGTGTCTGAAATAAAGTAGTGACCCAGAGGGGTTAAATACAAAATCACATCACATCACAAACTTTTACTGGCCAACATTTTGAAAACCTGGTATTATTTCCCTTTCACTTCACAGTTATGCACTACTTTGAGTTCATCCTGTCAAACAGGATCTAACATTAATGTGGTTTTAATGTGACAAAATGTAAAAAATAGTCAAAGGAATATTGATAGTTTTGCCGAGCACCGTCTGTATATATTTGAGCCTGTATGTATATTTTTGACATGTTTTGGATTTGAGAAAATCCACAGTATATCGTGCACTCAATTGTTCTCTTGACTAACTCAGTTTAATATTGTATGAGTGCACCCTGAAAGCATCAAAAGCCCAGAATGCATCTGTGAAGAGTGGATGCCTGACCCATACTGTGTCTCCCAGTACCTCATAATATCATCAGCTGGCAACACACACGTTGCCGCAGTGCCTGTCATCCAACAGACAGAAATTAGGGATGCACAATGTTGCATCAGTTGTTGCACAGACAGCTAATATCCTCTTCTGTATGTCTTTATGTAAATATTTCATCATATAGCATGTATCAGCTGATGCTGATAAATGCTCCAGGAAATTACAGCAGTGGTCATTTTTGATATGGGTGATTATGGCTCAAAGCCAAGTGTGGTCCTAAGGCTAAACAAAAGATCAGCTGTACCCCAAACACATTCTGTTGTTCATTTGTATTTTGTACATTTCGAGTCTATAAAATAGGGCCTGGGGCCACTTAGTAACACTGGTGTTGGGTTCTAAACCAAGACTCCTATTATGCACTTTTTGCTCATTTTTAATGAGTCTCTGCTGCATTTTGATCATCCTTTGTTGAAAACCTGAAATACTTATATATGTCGATTCTAGACCACATCATTCTATGCTGAGCAAATGTTATGAAACAGGTTGAGATCCATAGAATCTTTATTCTATTAGTGTAAAAAAAAAAAAAACAGCTAGTATTTCCAACACTTTTTGGTATTGAGTAAGCTAAATTATTCTATAATGATTGCCGATAATAATAATTAAAAAAAACAATAGGTTGCAGAAAGAGGGGCTTGCCATCACTGCACCGTCGATTTTTATGGAAAAAGCCAAATGCAGACACCTGATCATCTCATACCTCAGGTGCTGTGCATGTTGGCCTCCTAGGTCTAAATGTGCACCTGCATGTTTGTGCGTGCATGCTCGGTTTGGAACGATGCAGCTGCATGTGTGTGCAGGCAGAATCCCAGCAGCTGCTGTGACAGCGTATGTGCAGCAGAGGGAAAAAGCAGGAGGGAGACACTGCATCAAAAAACGGAGGGGGGAAAAAAACGAGGATATCCCTGTGCGTCTGTGTGTGTGTGTGTGTGTGTGTGTGTGTGAGAGTGGAGGAGCAGAGGAGAACAGAGCGCTCTGTGGCTACATGCAGCCAATCAATTCACCTGCAGAGCACTAAAATAGCAGACTCGTCTGTGCTACGGAGGCTTTCCTCGCCGGCTGATAAATGCAGCAACCTGCGAGCCCCACACGCAGCACAAGCCCGTTCATTCAAGAAATTATGGCGCGCTCCGAGAGGGCCAGCCTGCAACACGGCGGCGTGCACGAGCACGAGCACGAGCCCGGCTGGCATGCAGCAACAGCTCACCTTTAAAGTGGTGTTGGGGTAGCTGAGGGGCACCTTGTGGAAGGTGCTGTTGGAGAGCACGGCTTGCTGGATGTCCTCGAAGATGGTGACGATGTCATCCAGGAGGCAGCGCTTGTCCCGGTGGCTCAGCACGCACAAGTGCGCGAAGGTGTAGTTGAAGCCCTTGTAGGTGACGCGCAGCTCCAACACCTGCCTGTGGACCTGCAGGACCTGGTCGGCCAGCTCCAGGATGTTGCCCCCGGACCTGGCCAGCAGGATCAGCCTGCCATATCTGCCCGGCGTGTGCAGATCCGAGTACAGCTTGTGCTTGGACTGGTCGATGGAGAACAGGCTGTTGGCGAGGCTGCGCTCGATCTTGGCCAGGCTGTGTGTCGGGGCGACCAGCACCTCCAGGTCCCGCTCGGGCTTGAATCGGCTCAACACGGTGGATCCGAAGATGATGGTGAGCACGGCGGGCACGGTGAGGAAGAAGACGGGGTGCCTGCTGACGAATAAGCCGAGCCAGTAGAAGGAAGCCTTGAGCCCTCTGTGTATCACTTGCCGCAGCATCCTCCACAAAATCCGGCTCGCAGATGCCCCGTCTCCTCCGATGAAGCACATGTGACATCAGACTCCTGTTCCCCGGCTCAGTACAATCCGTAAGAGAACTACACCAGGCTGTGCCACACGCGCACGCACACAATCTCTGTCACTCACGCGCACACAACACCTGGAGAGAGAAAAAAAAAAAAACACAGCACTGCAGCAATGCGCGGCCAGCCAGACGGGCGGACGCGCACGGACAGGTGGACAGGCGGTCAGAGGAGCAATCGCCGCATCAGGCGATCGAGTCGAGCTCAGCTCAGGCCATTCCGCCTCCAAGTCTGCTCCGCTGCACTCCGGCTGCAGTGGCAGCGACGAGCCGCGGCGGTGCGGTGTGCATGCGTGCCTCCTGTCTGCCTGCACAGCCCCTCACAGCGGCGGCGGCGCCAGATTTATGGACATAACTTGAACCATGTGGCTGAGGTTGGGGAGGAGTTAGAGACGGAGAGGGGGGGGGGGGGGTGATGGGGGGGGGGGGTGCAGTGATGTTGCCTGGTTATTTTAGGAACATGGGAGGGAACATGAGAGTTGTAAAATGCTCCTGCAGGTGGCTGAATGACCACCAGGGCTGGCAGGGATGAGTCAGTGTTGGCTTCATGAATGGGGAAAACCCAGCTTGTGCTGCCTGCACCCTGAGTGGCTCACACAGGCCGGAGAGGGTGGTGTGACTGGTTCCAGGAAGTAAGACCCATCTGATTAGATTTTTGTACTTTCTGTGCCTATTACTCCCATGAACTCCAGCCGCTTAAATTATTGGAACTCCACATATGCAACCTACATCCCTCAAGATTTGTGTTCTGCGTCCAATTACAATCCTGGATGAATTTTCAGCAAGATGTTGCAGCGATTAAACAACACAGAGGTTGTCGCTCCACCATCATTTCAGCTGTTTTGAACAAAAATAAAAAGAGGATAAAAGAATTTGCAACCTAGTGTTACATAGCAGTACACTTGTAAAAGAACTCTAAAAGTTCAGACATTGTAAGGAAGGTTGTGTATAATGCATACGATATGTATTTCAAATTTGAAAATCATGTACTAGCTATCATACCTATTTCATGTCTAAGGCATGACTTTTTATTTTTGGAGGAAAAAATATTTCATCATAGTTTTTATGATTTAGGATCAATCATAAAATGTGCCCCCCACCCCTACCAGATTTTAGTTTGTTGTTTCAGGGCAACAACATGAGGGTACTAAAATGCCAAGGTTTTCTATATTGTCATATAGGTGGAATGAGGAACAAACAAGCCATGAATACATTAGAAAAAGTTCTATTTCAACAACAATTTCCACAAGTTTTATTTTAACAAATATCAGCCACATCTGGGGGTTTCAGAGCTCTACCTGTGTAGATCTCACAGTTGTGCAGGACACCATCAGAGACAGCCAAGACCATCATCTTGTAGCCTCATTTCTTTGGTTTTGCTGGCAGTTATGGTTTGAGTCTATTTCTTCCACTTTAAAAGGGACCATCTGCTCGTCTACACCCAGCTTCTCACCCACTGGGATTGTTTGCAGCTTTCAGGTAAAATGAGTGACCAATGGCCGGATTTTGTGTAGTGGATCAACATTTTCTGCTTGTCTGACTTCATTGTTGTTGAAGTGCAGGTTTTTTCTGATGAACTCTCATCTATTTAGTGCCGTTGTGTCGGCTACCTGGGACACTCGGGTGGCTTTGTTCCAAATCATGCGGGTTCCTGGTAATCTGAACAATGACATGTACACTGCTGTACACATGAACTGCTCTAGTTCTTTAGTAGTGAGGTTAACGGGGTTGTTGGTGTCACACTGAATGTCATATAAATTTCACAGTTCTACAAATACCTTCAGAATGCCTTCATAAAAAAAAACATCTTGAAGTATTCGTAGAGGGACATGATAATGTCTGATTTTGGAAGGCTGGCCTGCCATTCTGGGTAATCAGTGATGTTGGCTCTGTGAGGTGTTCTCTACCGTGGTAAGTGTGGAACATCTTCCTCTGATGCATTATTTTCATTTTCCTCTTCATCTACAGATTCATTGTCATCAGACAGGCCATCTGTTTTCAAAAGAAACCAGGAAGCATAAAATTAGAATAGGTCATATACCTCACTTCACCGACTGATGCAACATGCATCACGCGCATGCACACACACTTTCGTTACCTACAGTATGTTGTTTAACTGACTGAACCCTGATCTAACTATATTATATAAATTTAAAAATGTGATAGCTTACCTTGTGCTACCGGTGTATCCAAGCTGGCCATGATTTTCAAGTATTATAAATAAGCCAAATATATATATATATATATATATATATATATATATATATATATATATATATATATATATATATATATATATATATATATATATATGTGTGTGTGTGTGTGTGTGTGTGGCTGTGTCTCATTCCAAATACTTCCGTCAGTGCACTTTCGACCGTTAGTAGTGTTCCAAAAGGAACACTTATGTTAAAACACTTACCGGAAATGACGTGACGAACGCAACACATGTGACCGCAAATTTTTCAGACCGGCAAAAAATATATGCCGGCGTTTTTTTAATAAAAACAACAATCGTGTACATTCACAGCATGTTGAAATTACATCGCCTTCAACGTTTTAGGGGGTCATCCGGGTACTTTCAGTGCACTGACTTTTTGTGTTATCTACACTACATACTTAAAACTAAGTGTTCGAAGTGTAGAAGTAGGCGGAATGAGACACAGCCTGTGTGTGTGTGTATATATTTGTGTGTGTATATGTGTATGTGTTAATGATATAAGGATATGTGTTCATATGCGTTATGAATATAAGGATCAATTAGGTCATATTAAGAGGGAACATTTCCAGAATAGTCAAAGTTTGCAGAATTATTTTACTCCTGGAGTAATAGGGCCAGGTTAGATTATTTTAATTATTTTTATTCTTTACGAGAATAAATTCAGGAGAATGAAGCTAAAGGGATACGAAAATAAACTTGTAATATTACAAAAAAAAAAAATACAAATACAAAGTATATTCTGAGATTAAAGTCCCTCTGATACTGTTTAAGTGACTGAGTAACTGCAGACTTGCCACATTTAACATGGCGGACGCTCTGACGCATCGCAGCATAGGCAGAACCCGCCCAATGACGCGTCTACGTATATGATGTCTATGTGTTTCACCCTCAGATGAAAGGTCAAAGCCATGCTCACCTCAAATTTAATTGGTCACACAGTTATTATCAGAGTTTTAATGTGATGTTTGACTTAAAAAATTAAAGGGGCAGTGTGAGGGCAACAATAGTGGTTTGTTACCTTAGGGCAACACTGCCATAGAGGGTTAAAAAGATCATGTGTACTGAAGATATGAAACTAGTAATACAGACCATGAATCCATCAAGAAAGCAGGTGACCAAGTTATTTCTTTACATTTGCAGGAGTGTTATTCTCTTCTCTGTATTTCCAAGTGTATTCTAGCTGTATATTTGTATGTATGTATGTATGGATGTATGAACGAATGAATGAATGAACTTGGGACACGATGATTAAAAGGTCATGTGTAAATAAAGTAACACCACACACACACACAACATGGTAAGATATGGTGGTTGAAACATTATGCTAAGGGGGGATTTTCTTCAACTTGAACGGGCAGCCCAGGGAGGGAATCCCTCCCTGGGCTGCCACCTTACCGTGGTGAAGGGGTTTGAGTGTCCCAATGACCCTAGGAGCTATGCTGTCAGGGGCTTTAAGCCCCTAGTAGGGTCACCCAAGGCAGACAGGTCCTAGGTGAGGGACCAGACAAAGAGCAGCCCGAAAAGCCCCTTATGATGAATCACATAAATGGATCTCGTGTTCCCCCGCCCAGATGCGGGTCACCGGGGCCCCCACTCTGGAGCCAGGCCTGGAGGTGGGGCACGTTGGCGAGTGCCTGGTGGCCGGGCTTTTACCCATGGAGCCCGGCCGGGCTCAGCCCGAAGAGGTGACATGTGTCCCTTGAGGGATCCTGTGGGGGTTCTCCAGGAGTATGGAGTACCAGGCCCTTTAATAAGAGCTGTCAGGTCTCTGTATGACCGGTGTCGGAGTCTGGTCCGCATTGCCGGCGGTAAGTCAGACTCATTTCTGGTGAGATTTGGACCCTGCCAAGGTTGCCCTGAGCATTAAATCAAATTCTGCTGAAGACCCCATAAGAGCCTGCTTAAAGCTGACTTTCAACAGTGATTTTCTTCTTGTCACTCTTTGATAAAGGCCATGTTGCTGCCACCTTCAGCTTGGCTCTTTGCAGCCCCTCCACCACCTGTCACCCCCCTTGGGCTCCGAGGTCAGAGTGTCTTCCGAATGTCATTAATTGGCACATGGAAGACAAGTTCATCGTAGAGAGGAGCTCATCACTCTATGACACGTTGAGCACCATGGCCATGCAGCGATGAGATCAGAGCCCAGCTCAGAAGTATACTGATTATACTGCTTAATAAAGATGTATTATGTAGATGCTTCAGACATGAGTTGTCTGACTAAACTGATCGTTGTTGCGCCAACATTTTTCTCCCAGCAATGAATCTCTGCGGCTCTTACAGAGTTTACATAGGCCTCTGGGCTGTTTCTATGTTTGAGCTTTTCCTTGCTGTTCTTGTAAGCGTAAGTGGACCAGGAAGCTGATCTGAATAATAGAGATCAGAGCATGCTCCTAAGATCATACCAGCAGCAACATGTGTGCACGCTGTTCAATAAATCATTTCTTTTTTAATAATTGCTGACATTCGCCTTCACCAACAACTGTTGCTGGGTAAGAGAGATAAATAACCTCGTATTTTGGCATGCTATTGTTTCAGGCAGAAAGGCCTTTGCCAAAAACCCTGTAGGCACAAATTTAGAAAGTGTCCACAGTTGGTGTGTTTCATACATGGAGAGAAAGGAGCTCAACATACTTTAATATTATATCCAATTATAGTAATTTTTTTTGTCACCCAGTGCAATGCTATTGTACCTACTATGGTTAGGCACTCATAAGCAAGATTGAAATGCTTCTATCGTGTTGATTCAGAAAGATGCTAACAGATTTCCTTTTCGGAAAGACTAAATCATAAGCATCTGACTGACCACAATACCTTTCAGACTCTCTTTGGATGAAACTTTTTTTTTAGCTCAGAGGTGTAGAATGTTGTTAGCAACCTCATATGACCATAGCTAGGTTCTGCTTAAACTGTAGCACTAAATTATTTTTTTATGTAATTGGTAGTTTTGAAGACAAGTAAATCCTGAGAATGCACTGATTTAAAGGCAATAAATACTGGAAATTTCTGTCTAAATCCTTTTCTAAAGTGCAAAAATTCAGCAAACAACTCATGACGGGTTTTGACTTATAAAGGTGAAAAAGACTATGCAGTAAAAGTCTGTAGTACTAGTAGTAATTGTCATGGGGTGAGGTTATTACCGACTCAAGGTGTAGCAAGAGTCAGGCATAGCCATGGTGAAACTATTATTTCAATGAAGAGTAAAGAAACTTACTAAAATATTTGAAAAACGCAGGAGCCAGGAAGGAAGCATGAGAACCATAGGAGTGTAACGAGAAACAACTGAAGGTAACCCAAGAAACCAGCAAGAAAGAAACAGAAACCAGGGACTTAAAAACAACTGTGATATAATTAACTGGATGGGTGAGAAAAAAATCACCAGAAGACTAAGGCCAGGAACTGAGGAAGTCAGAAAATACAACTGAAGATCATAACAGTATTGTCATACTGATGATATGATATACTCATGTACAAAAATTTGTCTTCACTTTTTTTTTTTAACCAAGAATCAATTAAAAAGGCTCTATGAAACAGACATCCAAATAGTTCAGATTATATTTGGTGCAACAAATATTTTCTTCTCATAACAGATCCTGGACCCCCATAATTGTTGGAACATGGCTGCATCATGGAAAATATGGAAAACCTAAATACCATGTGAAGGCAATCATGGTGTTACTGCACTCTTAGTACTTACATCTTAGGGTCCCTGCGCTCCTGTCCACACTGCCACAATAATCCATGGATTTCACAGCTGTATTTTGAAACCTTTTTTCTCCATCTATGGGATTTTCTAAATATGTTTTTTTTTTTTTTTTGTAACGCCACTGTTTGTCCTGATTTTGTGGAATGAGTACCCAAATGCAAATGGTATGGAGGTGAAGTAGATATTTAATTAAAAAATAAGAGAACTTACAGCATGGTTTAAAAGCAGAGGAACAAGCAGGAGCACAAACAGTCAGGAAGAAACCAGAGTTATTAAACCGGAGGATCCAGCGATAAAAACTTAAAACCGAACTGTTTAAAAACTGGGAGGAGAGGGAGTGAGAAAGCATGAGGACCAAGTGGAGTAAATCAGCTGATAATGTTACACAAGTGAGGAAGATGAAGATAATTAGAGGGCTGAAGGAGAGGGAGAATGACAGACAGGAAGGAAACACAAAAATCTAACAGACAGGATACAAACTAAACACACAATAAAAACATACATAACTAAAGACAACATGATCCCAACTCAAAATCAAAACACAAGCACCCAAGGATATGACATTACACTGCAAAAAAAAAAACAACCACACAGGGCAGGCAGAGGGGGTCATGGAAGGAGAGCATAAAACAAACGCAGAGTTAAGGATGAGGAGCGGAGTTGTGGCAGATGAGGGCGCAGGATGTACCTTGGAAGGACCCGGCCTGAGGGTAGCCTACCAGGCAACGAGAAGTACCTGGAGGCAGGACTCAGAAGGCTGGAACCTTAGACTTGGATACAAAATCAAAGCACAAACACCCACCATCACTTTCAGCATTGGTCATGAGGAAGGAACACCATTAGTATTTTCATGATCTTCATGTTATGAGCAGCATAAGAGGATGTCACCATACATTAAGGATGTTATGAGATGAGCCAAGGCTTCAAGGGGTGTGTGGATCAATGGAGGGGACATTCCGCAAAGCGTGTATTGAGGCTTGCTTTATTTAGGGGAGGAGCCAAAAATGATCATGGCCGAAACCTTGCTGCTCAGGCATACCATGTGACTCAACGCGGTTCAGATTGCCTGTGGGTTTTGACAGGTATGTGACTCAGTATTCAGTCAAAATCTGGGTGTTTGATGGTGCATTCTCTGACAGTTCTTGGAGAAAGTTTTGATAGCTTGGATAGTAGAGTTTGGATAGAGTATAGTTTGGAGAATTTAGGCGAGAGAAGGAAAGCTAGTTAGGAGAGTGAGTAGAGAATGAGGATAGAGTCAGACAGGAAGAGGAGGATTTCATCTATGTGGGAATAACCGGATTTCTCCCAATAAGGTAATGCAAATCTAACATTCATTATGTTTCCCTATCAAAAGTTGTATTTTTCAGTTTCTTAATTTATTTATAGGTAAGGTGCATTAGCTAGCCCACAAACTGACATTCCTTTATACATCAGAGGAGTTCAACATTGTTGGAGGGTGCTTTTCTTTGCTGTTTGCGGTTTCTTTGCTGCCACTGTTGAGTTCCCCTCATGAAAATGTTGCAGCAAAGCCTTCAGGAGGAGATGAGAAAGCCAGCTCCAGCTGCTGCATTAGAAGTTGGAGCCCACTTCATGGGGTGAACAGTACGAACTCTATTGTGGGTAGGAATGTAACTTTGGACTGCTGTGCCAAATTTGGACAGCCTTTAACTCCAACATCATTACGTGATGGAAACGCACATGAAGAGAGTCAAACCTGGGCTTACAGCCTTCCACAAATTAGCTACATAGTGCGTGCTTTCTTCTCCCGACATTTGCACTGATTTCTGTGAGGGGGCTGTGCATATAAGTCATGTCACACAAAGGATTGTGGGATACCTTAAGGCTTCTTAGTGGTGGTAATTTATGTTGCGGGGTTCCTAGGCTAAACTAGCTGCAGCAGGGAGCATACCGGCTTCTTTTTCTACCTCCTTCCTTACTAACTGCACTATTTGGACAGGACTTATCATGGCGACTGCTGACACACTTTCACTTTGGCTAAAGTGTCCTCACCCTATAACGGTATTTTGACTGAGCCTCCGATTTAGCAGTCCATGAGCATGTACCCTCCTAGACTGTAGATTCAAAGTCATATTATTTTCAGCCAGACGGATTGAGTGTGCCATCAATATGCATTCTAGACAGAGCTCAGAGGAAATCTCCCCAGCTTCTACCTCTCATGATATCATTGGAGGTAATCTATAACTTTTATTTTGAGGTCAGTTATTTCTATTAGAACACTTGATAACATGTTATGCTATTTTCTCTTATGTAGTAAACTGTGGCATCGTAACACAAAATGTAACCACAGATGCCACTGTTGAATTTCAGCGCTACCTTTCAGAGCCCAATATTAGCAGGATGGAAAATCCACTGGAATACTGGGAGAGGCAAAAACTGCTGTACCCCAATTTACACAAACTTGCGCCATTTTGCAAAGGAGCATCTTCACTGCCCTCTGAATGGGTGTTTTCAAAAGGCCAGAGAAGTAGTGTCAAAAAAAAAAGGATTGATTAAAACCGAAAAAATTTTAAAACCGTCTTATTTCCGAACAAAATCTCCTGTTATCCATATAATCCAAGTTGCACAAGCATATCCAGTGCCTTCTTCTCGGTAAGTTCAGATACTCTTTCCAGATCTGTTAGCCTTCCCTATACTGGGCTTCAATCCTTGAAAGTGCGGCAACAGCGTTCACAAGATCTCCATCCGTCATTTACATCACTGTCTTGGCTCACAACACATCCACATAGACTTCTCCACAGCAGTAGCAGTTGACGGCTCTACAAAAGACCGTTGTAATAGCTGTGTTTTTTTCTTCTTACCTTTCTTCTTCTTGTTATGATGTGGTCTTAATATTGTTGGCTCCAATTACTTAACAGTTTCATAACAAATTATTTTGGTAAGGATAATTTGATAGTTATTCACTCATCTCAAGTCGCCTACAGCCTGGGTGTTCTGTTTGTGACATGAGATGGTTTTTAGTCTGTTCCAGACATCACTGATATTGTTGTCCTGCAGCTGCAACCCCATTTTCTTTCTCTAGCTGTATTTTTCCTTCTCTGATTTTCCTTCTCAGTCTTTTCTGCACATCTGTCAGCTCTTCTTTATTTCCTGAGCTGAAAGCCCTTTTCTTCTCCATCAGCAAAGGTTTATCCAGAGCTTGTTGTTGGAGAAGCACTTCACCTTCATAAGAGATACAGTTATGTCCGCACAGAGGTTGATATAAACTGTGATGCCTTCTGCATCAATGTCCTCCTGATGAGGATCCCATATAGTGGAGCTGAAGCAGTCTCTCAGGGTTTGACCATACCATCTCAATTTTGTCAGCTGAAACTAAAACTCGATGGACCAGGCAACATTTATCCAATTGCCTAAAGTGGGAGAGACACCCTGTGTGGTCCTCTGTTGGTTTAGCTCATCTGCTTCAAGGTTCCACGTGTTATGCATTCAGAGATGTTGTTTGTGCATAATTTCATTATAAGAAGTGGTTAATTGAACTACTGTTGCCTTTCAGACATCTTGAAACAGTCTGCCCATTCTCCTCTAATATCAAGGAGGCATTTTCTTTCACACAACAGTTACTCAACATTTTATCTGGGTTTTATACCATCACATTCCTCTCCCTGATGATCTCCAAGGTGATATGTACCACAGATCAGCAGATACACTTTGACAACGTGTGCAACAATTGCTTTAACTACTGTAAACATTCAAATACACTCGTGCGTAATGCTGCGTAGTGAATATGACACTGCTGAACAGCCTTATTAATGGTAGAATTAGGAGGGAACGCGATTGCAGGGATCAAAGATTTCCTGGCCAATGATGATGACTGACTAATATGGCACTGTAGGTTCCATAGAACATTGCCTTCTGCAATGTGGATAGTGGCTCCTAACACACTCTCCAAACCCCAGAGCGCAGCGGAGGCACGCTTTGATACCGCTCACATCCATGCGCGCTAAAATCCCTTTGGCAGTGTTTGATGGGGGAAGAGGCGGAGGGGGATTCTTCACTGAGGGCAAACCTCTCATTCCGCCTGGTCTGCCCCTCTCCTCAGAATGACAATGACTCAATTCACTAATTGAGTTCCCCAGACTCAATTAACGAATTTTATCACAGATCACTGGTCTGTGCGGCTATCATCCATGTTTAAAACAGCAATAAAGCTATCTTTTTCACAAGTTAATGTGGACATCTGTGCTTTTACCTTCGATTTACACATTTAATAAATGCCTTTCTCTGACCTTTTTCAGTTTCTTTGCTCTTTTCTCCATAGTTGCCATTGTTAGCAGTGATATAACAATCGTCCAACTTTTTTAAATGCACATCCATTTATGGTTGAGTCAGTGCCTGTATAGGGCAGAACACGAGGCGGAATCTCGTATGCCATTTTTGTGTTTTGGTATACAAACACTTTTAGTATGGATTCTATGCAATGTTTTATAAATGAGACCCCAGATCATGTTAAATGCTCCTTTCATGTTTTAATAACAGGAAGAAAGCGCTCAAGTCAGAAAGAAAGTCTTAAACTGAATCTCTAGTGTAGAGTCATAAAGGTAAATTATTTCTAAGGATTTTAGATCCAGATATGACTAATTCTAGCATAAAATATATACCACTGCATACAATTAAGCAATACAAAAATATGTTAAAGCAAGGACGGACGGATTGGACAGATGGACGGATTGACAATAAGACTGAAAATAAATATTTTCTTTTCCACATGTATTTAGCCTTTTGCGGATTGTACAGGACCCTAATTAATATGTCCAACAATCATGCGATGCAGTTTATGCAATCTACCCTACAGTTCCCTGAAGTCACCTCCTGCCACTTTAATTGTGGAATAATTGTATAAAATCCATGTAATACCAGAATCAAAGAGAACACATGTGCCGGTTTCCTTAAAATAGCACGCAGTCGGCACAAAGAGCATCTCAGAAGTGTCATCTATCCCAGTTCCCAAAATAACAAGGCTTTATGATTCTATTCCTGTCTCTTCTCCATCAGTAACACAAGCAGGAGTGACAGTTAATGAATGCCTTCTCCCCTCTTTGTGGCAGCACATCTAAAATTGCTGAGTCTACACAATGTAGGGCTGCCTGCTGTGCATCTCAGGTGTTGTCATTTGGTTTGTCACATGAAAGACACGGTTGATTGTCTTTACAAAACACGCTGCCACACAGTCCACCCAATTATGTCAAGAACAGAAACCCAGATGTTTGTCACAAAATTCATTTCCTCCATTCCCTTCACTTCCCGCTTTAATTAACTATTCATCTTGAGTAAGTTTCATCTGGTTGGAGCTAAAAATAGCAGCCTCTGGGGTGATTCACTCTCCAGAAATCTTAATAAGACGAAACTATTTCATCTGCCTTGTAATGTGACTTAGCAAAAAAGAAATAAGTCTACAGGCTTTGCTTGATGAGGACTCGATGGCAGAGGGATTGATCCTTCTTCTCAGGTTTCTAAAATTAACAGCATTGGTGGTTCTTGCATGAATGGTGCCCCTCCCCCTCATGACTAACAGCTCTCTCCTGAGCAGCAAAGCTATCCATCTCTGTTGAGAGGACAGAGTAGTTGGACTACACTGCCCTGTTTCTCACATAAGGCAAAAATAAACGTAACTTTTATATTGCATTGCATTTATATTGAATTTACTAGGTTTATTGTTGCTAGGTTGTGCTCCAGATGCAGGCTGCCTGAAGGTTCCCACATACTCAGGCATACTGTGCGCATACTGTGAGCTGCGCGGACTCCACACTGACTCTCCGCAGATGTTTCACCCTTCATAGTCAAGAGTACTATTGCCTATATTTCTTGTGGCAAATTCCAACAAATCCCACACTTTCTGCCAGTTGGACGAAGTGGTGGAACGGACAGTAAAATGTGTGATTAGCTAGCTGAGTACCTAGAGCCGTTTCTTTTCCAGAAGGCTCCCACCGCACACCTGTCAGTGAGAATAGAGAGGGACTGTGATGCCACACGTCCTTGCGACCGCCTGCAAATTATCTTGCCGCGGTGCATTCTGGGAAAGCGGTCAGTCTGAAGAACGCACAAGTCTGCTCTGATGCATGCTCGATAAAGAGGGCGGGGCGAGAACAACATCCGGTGATGTGGTGCGTTCTCGCTCTGGCGTTCTCGGCAATTGGAACAGTGCTCGGGCTGAGGCTGATGACGTCACACGAGCACACGAGACCGCTCAAGAACGCATATTGAACGCACACAACAATGAACCTGTCCGCTTACTTTAACGTTGATGAGACAGCGAGAACTATGGCGACAGCAAGTTTTTCAGGCAGTGGAAGGATGTCGAACAAAATGCGGTAATTTGCAAAACATGCCGTAACACCATTGCCACAAAAGGTAGCAGTAGCACAAATGTGTTCCACCTAAAATGTCATCCAGTGCAAAATGAAGACTCTTGTAAACTGGGCGTGTCAGATTTTTCCTTGGGGTTTCTTTTGGCCCCTGGGATGTTCTGTTTTTTAAGGTCCAGTGTTGACCATGAAAGAGCTTTAATGTGACAATATTCTAATTTGTGAAAAGCTTCTATGTGCAGCTGTGGTGGAAAAAATTGCAATTAATTTTTCAAACAAAAAAATTGACACGTTAATATGAAGCTAAATGCGGAAATTCAGACTGAAGAAACTCATTGCTTACCTCCATCAATCAAGGACTCATTCGCCTCCGACGCAAGCCAATCGGTGTCCTGGATTCATCTTAAAAGAACTTCAAATCCAGCTCAACTTCTACCCAGCAAGCAAGCAGTCGCTGTGCGATGTCTAATCTGGACTCTGATGACTGGATTCAACCCACCTCCATCCCCTTCTCCACCATCATAGCAGCTCCATCTGGCTTTCCTATGTGCTCCTCCAACCTTGTTCCTATTACAGTGTAATTCCTCCTGGACTCGACAGAATTCGCTGTCATATCTCAATCGGTCCGGCAGAAGACCACCATGTTGAACCTGGTTCTGCCAGAGGTTTCTTCCCATAGGGGAGTTTTTCCTCTCCACAGTCGCTTCAAGCTTGCTCATCATGGACAATCATGCAAACCTGTGTTTATCAAATTGGACATTTAGCTCAAACAGATCATCATATGGACTGAACAAACTTCTTCTATCTCCACTCCACCACCAGTTTCAGGCCTGGGGGATCATTCCTATTCTCATACACCTGCTTATGCATATTGAAGTATAATTCAGCGTGAATGTTTCCTGCCGAGGTCTGAGCGCCAAAGTCTTAAAATATTGTATCAATAAATTCTTCTAATTGTCTCTCCTTTCCGTGTGAGTTTTTCAGATTGAAATGAGATATACCAATGCAACTTTAGGCACTATTTGGCTAAAAACATTTTTTATTCAAGATTATTTGAACATATTGGGATATATATCGTGTATCGTTATATAGCCCAAAGATATCGGGATATTAGATTTTCTTCATATCGCCCACCCCTTACTGGAATTATGGTTTTGCACCCTCATCATTTTCAAAGATTTTTTATTTAAGACACATTTTGCAAACCTGCAGAATAGAAATGTTAAACGCAATGTTTTCTTACTGAATTCAGGATATTCTGCATAACACATGGCAAGAAACAGATGGACATCATGAAGATGACGATAACTGCTCAAGTGGGACCAATGCCACATTTCAGGATATCTGAGACAGTTTATCACAAATTGTGTGTTTACCAATGTCTGGTTCTCAATTACTTTGCTAGAAAGCATCACGATGGGAATGACTGTTCTATTTCATCCCGACTGACCGCCAGAGGCAGTGCTTAAAGCACTGAATGATCACTCTTGTGCATGCACAGGTCGAGAATTTTATACCAACATGGTCACGTGTGAACCGTCGGTGACACCGGTAAGTCCAAATAGTCACGTGACAATGACAGCTCAGTTCCTTTTCATCTTCTCGCATGCAGGTTAAGCAGGTGGTAAGTCACGCATTATTTGCTTGTCGCTGGTAGCCTCGAGACTACGGTTGGAGCTGCAAGGATCATCTCGCCCTCCAGAGGCGCGCAAGCTCCTTCATGGGTAGAGATAGCTTTTGCCCATCTAGCTGATGAAAAATAGCCACTGGACTACTGGAGCCAGGCTAACTCAAGTGTTTGCTATCATGAGATGGCTATTTTGAGATGCTAATGTTAGTTACTTACATTCCTCAAGTTCTACAAATCAAAGCAGCTTCTGTTCAGAACTGAGCTCAGCAGATTTCACCTATTTTAGTGCAGATAATATTTAGTTTCTTATCTCATCACCCGAGCAAACCAATGACCCTGGATTACTGAGGAGGTCAGTCAAGCAGGTTAGCACAGCGGAACCACAGTCAGAAAATCCAGGAGCTTTTCCATGATGGCAGCAACACCAGGAGCATGTGGAAAGGCATACAGGCGATCACTGAATACAACACGCCCTCCCCCCCAGTGGGTGAAGTTGATACTGAACAGACTAAATAACTTCTTTGGGAGGTTTGAGGCACTAAACAGCCCTCCAGCAGTGAAAGCTGTCCCCCATCAGGAAGAGGAGGTGCTCTGCCTTGACACAGCCCACGTGTGGAAGACACTGAGGAGAGTCAACCCACAGAAGGTCCCAGGTCCCAACAACATACCTGGGCGGGTGCTCAAAGAGTGTGCAGGTCAGCTGGCTGGTGTCCTCACACATTTTTATCATCTCGCTGGACCAAGCCACAGTGCCAGCATGCTTTAAGTCTGCCTCCATCATTCGGTGCCAAAGAAACCTCAAGTTACCTCACTTAACCACTACCGGCCTGTTGCACTGACTCCCATCATGATGAAGTGCTTTGAAAGGCTGGTAAAGGAACACATCGTCTCCAGTCTCCCCCCAACATTCGACCCATTCCAGTTTGCCTACCAACGGAACCGCTCCACTGAGGACGCCATCTCCTCTACTCTTCACCTGAGCCTGGCACACCTGGAGGAGAAGAACACGCACGTGCGGATGCTGTTCCTGGACTTCAGTTCGGCGTTTAACACCATCATCCCACAGCAGTGTTGTAGTACTCGAGTCCGAGACTCGAACTCGAGTCCGAGTCATTAGCTAAATTTAGAGACTCGTGACTTGACTTGGACTTGAGCACTGATGACTCGAACTTGGACTCGGACTCCTACATTCAGATCATTCTGACTCGGAAATTGAGAAAAAGACTCGACTTTTTTTATATCATTAGGCTATAATTTTAATATGTCATTAGAATATTATTTGGTGTATAATTTTAATATCTAAATGTCGTACCGCGCACGTGACGTCACCATCTCAGGAGCAACGCCCCTTGCCGCTAAGGTTGGGCAAACAGTGTGAGAGCGCACGTAGCAACCACATGCAACAGATACAACAATATGACCGACTTTTCAGCCGTTAAACTTTCACAAGAGGATGTCCAGGCGCCCATTTTACTGGTAGAACTGTGGAACAACATACCAACGTTCAGCTCAAACGATGGATTGAGTGTCGAGGGCTCGGAAAGACTGGAAAACTGGCCAAGTTGATAGGAAGGTAAGTCGTTGTTTTTCTCCTGCTCGGTGTTCATAGCGTCATCGGCCGTTTTTTTTTTTCTGTTTGTAGTCACCGTCCAGGAATCGGTATAAATTTTCCGGCCCGCCAAACAATTTAGTCCGGTCCGGTGGCCAAATGCATTATCATTATCCAACGGCTGTATCTCCTTGCTGCATCGACCGATCCACACCAGATTTGTTGTGAGTCATGGGGGAGGGCTGCCGAACGCGTTTGTGGGAATCGCCCGGTGGACGGGCGAGGAAAATGCGTAACAGCATCTGCGTTGGCGGGCGGGGTCCGCCCGCCGGCCGGAGCTGCGGCGGTGTGCGAACCCCGCCCGTCCACCGGGCGATTCCCACAAACGCGTTCGGCAGCCCTCCCCCATGACTCACAACAAATCTGGTGTGGATCGGTCGATGCAGCGGTCGATGCAGACATGTTGGTCGAGGCACCGCGGCGGTGGCCAATAGGCCGGAGTGTGCTTGGCTGCGAGGGCCGATCGACCCCGCTTGCGGCTTTAACATCCTTCATATGCGGCCTATCAGCGTACCTCGAGTCGCTGTTGCACGTTCCATAACAACAATGTTTAAAAACCATGGTTAGGAGACGTCTTAGACTTGGAAAAAGCGGTAGTTTTACCGAGTAAAACCAAGGGTAACTACAGCGAAAGAGTTATTAGTGCAATGGAATGTTACTGCTTCGTGTCATACATCACATGTCAATAGTGACTCGACTCGGACTTGACTCGGATGAGTAGTGGACTCGACTCGGACTCGACTCAAATTTTTTTTTTAATGACTTGGACTTGACTCGGACTTGAACACTGGTGACTCGAACCTGGACTCGGACTCGAGGCATAGTGACTTGACTACAACACTGTCCCACAGCACCTGGTGGGAAAACCGGAACATCTGGGCTTCAGCACACCCCTTCGCAACTGGCTGCTAGACTTCCTCACCAACGGGCCTCAGTCAGTCCGGGTCAGACAAAACACTACTGATGTCATAACCCTCAGCACGGGCTCCCCTCAGGGCTGTGTCCTGAACCCCCTGCTGTTCACCCTGATGACACACGACTGCGTCCCCAGGTTCACCACCAATCACAGCGTGAAGTTTACTGACGACACAACGGTGGTGGGCCTGATCAGAGACGACAATGACCAGGACTACAGAGAGGAGGTGGAGCAGCTGGTGGGCTGGTGCAGAGAAAACAGCCTGATCCTGAACGTGGAGAAGACGAAGGAGATCATCGTCAACTTCAGGAAGAACCAGCCTCACCATGCTCCACTGCTCATCAACAGCTCAGCTGTGGAGGTAGTCAGCAGCACCAAGTTACTGGGGGTGCACAACACGGACAACTCAGCTGGTCTGTGAACACCACATCACTGGTGAAGAGGGCACAGAAGCGCTTGTACTTCCTGAGGAGGATGAGGAGAGCCCACCTGCCCCCGCCCATCCTCACGACCTTCTACAGAAGCACCATAGAGAGCATTCTGACCAGCTGTCTCTCTGTGTGGTGTGGAGGCTGCAGCGCCTCCGACTGGAAGAACATGAGGAGAGTGGTGAGGACAGCAAAAGGGATCATCGGGGCTCCCCTACCCTCCATTAAAGACATTTCATCTTAGCGCTGCGTGTCCCGAGCCCGTAACATCATCAGGGACCCCTCACACCCCCACCATGGAATGCTCTCCCTGCTGCCCTCTGGGAAGAGGTTCCGCAGCATCCGCTGCAGGTCCACCAGGTTCTGCAAAAGCTTTTTCCCTGCTTGCCATCAGACTGATTTGAGTGCTTGCCATCAGACTGTTGAACTGCTGTTGAACTGCTGAACTATAACCCATAAACTCTGCACAACATTTGCATATTTGGACATTTTGCGTCATTGCATCTCCATCTAGCATTACAAATGCTGCCGAACTTTTAGTTTTTAAATGCATTCTTGCAGAAATGCCCTTTGCACAATAAAATTCTGTACATACAAATGTTTTTTTTAAAAATACTCACCTGTACACTGACTTTCTGCTGCATTTTTTACATTTCAATTGTTTTACTTTAAATCACTGCTGCATCTTATACTGTATTTTAAATCTACTGTAATTTACAAGCTGTATTTTTGCACAAATGCCCTTTGCACAATCAATTCTGCACATACAAATGGTTTTAAAAAATACTCACCTGTACACTGACTTCTCCTGCACTGTCTACATTTAAATTGTTTCCTTTTAAATCACTGCTGCACCCTATACTGTAATTTAATTTTACTGCAATTTACAAGCTGTATGCAACGAAATTTCGTTCTGTATGCACTCTGTGCATGCAAAATGACAAATAAAGTTGTCTAAGTCTAACAGCAGTATCCCAGTATGAATCAAAGCTTAAATCTCGCGCTCCAAGTAAGCACGCACACACGCACATGCATGCACACACACGCAATAGTAAACAGCCAATCAGGAAGAAGGAAGGCGGCATTTAAGGCAGCGCAACCAATGAGAGTGGAATTAAAGGGGTGGGGGTGAGCACCCCTAAAAATGGCCTAAATACGCCACTGGTAATCACTTTGAAATAGTAATGTGAATTTTTATCTTGAAGTGAAAACAACAAATGAAATTTCATCTATATAGAAATAATGACAATGATTTTTTTTATTAGGTTAAAAATATTTTCTGAATATATTTCAACACTGAAAGAGTAAGTACAAACATACATTTAAATTTCAGTGACATTTTTAATTCAAATCTTAGCGACACAGATTGATAGAAAGCGGGACACAAAGGCAGATGTTTGGCAGAGAGGAACAGGGTAATTTAGAAGCAATGTAAAATTGTTTCTAATGTGTTTCACTGTGTTAAGGATTAACTGAGGTTAATGCCTAGAGCTAACAGGCTAAGCTACCTGCCAGTAGTCTTTTAAATAAAGCTATGCTGCTGGGTTTTTTTTTTGGGGGGGGGGGGGTGTTTAAGGTCATAACAAACTTTATTTTCATAATGGTTTTTATACACTAAAATACATTATTTTTCTCTCTAATCTCCTAATGTTGTGCTTATAAGTATGCATCTCTAAATGAAACCAGGGAGACAGCTTCCTGTGAATAATTTCCTTCCTTTACAAGAGTACGTTGTCTAACGCAAAACACAATGAGGACGTAACACTATCAACAACAGCATCAATTTGTGAAGGGGAAGAAATGAAATTGCTGCCCTCTGCCATGTATTTCTGTGATACTGAGGAAATTAAAAGGGGGCAGACTCTTTAACATTTGCTACAGCACTCTCTTATAAAGATCTACCATATTTAAACATCTTGGGGATGTAGAACTCAGTTAAATTGAACTCAAAGATGGTCAGATGGGACGGGTTGTGAGGAAATTCTGTTATTTCTTCACAATCAATGCCATATGTTAGCACAGGGTCCAAAGTACGAAAGCAAAAATGCATAGGCTTATGCTTAGGCTTCACTGAGGTTATCACATTCAGTGTCTTCATAAATGTTAAAATCCTCCATTATAATAACTTTGTCAGTGTTTAACACTAAATCAGATAAGAAGTGTGAGAAAAAATCTAAAATCTGAGCAACAAGTGGTAAAACAAGTGGTTTTATTGTTTTGCAGTTTTAATGAGGGAAACAAAGGGTTAAATGTTCAGAATTGTTGTTAATTGGCCTGGGACAAGTTAATAAAGCAGACTGAAAGATGGTTGCAATTCCTCCTCCTTGTCCTGTATTTCTGGGAATGTTTAAATTTAAATATTTAGGAGGAGTTGACTCATTTATAATAACATAGTCCTCCTGCAGCCAGGTTATGTGGGACAAAATAAATCAAATGATCAGAAATCAAGTCATTTACTAACAATGACCTTTAAGAGAGATATACCCTATATTCAATAACACACATTTAATTGTTTCAGGTTTTGGCTATGAGATTTTTGGTTTCATGGGTTTTGAATTTGATAGAACTATATATTTATATATGCTGGGTGCGATTTGCTGGGGTTAATGTACAGGTGTGTGGAAGATGATGTAATAATGCAAGCTGCTGTCTTTTTAATTAGCTGCAGTTTATGGAGGGTTTTGAAATTGTAAAGTGGAAAGGTGAGTGAACTGTGGACCAGTTTGGCAAAAGTGTGAAGGAAGAACTTCCTTGATGCTGTAAATATGAAAGTTAACAAGGTGGTGTTATGGAAGTGGAAAGTGAGGAAGAGGATGGAGAGGGCTGTCCAGGATGGTGCCAAGGCTCTGAAGCTGGAAGGTGGGAGAGATAATAGCAGATTCAGTTAAAGTGGACTTTGCACAATAAGCAAATGAGTTTACTAAGGTGGCATGACGTCCACGGCCCAGGAATATATGGGCTGACTAGAAAAAGTTTCAGTCAAATTGATTATTTTTGCTTTCAACCCCTCAAAATTGATATTAATACATGTCTTGTGTCCTTCACATTTGTAAATTAATTTTGTTGTTTGTATTTAAAGAGTATTATTACATTTTCTGCTCAAAGCGGTTAAAGTAAACTAATACCCATTCCTGAGTCCCGACAGTAGATGGTGCAAGATTAAAAACAATAGTCCAACCTACTAGATCTAGCTAGCTACCTGAAAGAGCACCTGCTAGCTAACCATTATTAATAAAACTTTGATTCATTAATAAAACTTTTGAAATTATCCCCCCTTCTGGTTTTTTTTTTGCAAATCGCACACTGTATATATGTGTCTGGCAATCTGAGCAGTTGATTTGCTCTTCTCTAGTTCAGTGTCAGTTACGAGCAGTTCTAGCAGTCCCTGACATTTGCAATAGTAAATACACACACAGATGCACATCCTTGTTTTAAAAACTTACTGAGGACCATGTCTCCACTTCCATTGACTCCCACGCATTTTCAACTTTTTCTATGGCCTAACCTAAGCATAATTGACGCCATAGACCTAAACCTAACCTTTAGCCCCACAACAAAGTGAAGACCAAAAAATGATTACCACTTTACATCAATTTACTCACTTTGGTGGTAAAGTACATAATGTTACTCAACTGTGTGTGTGTGTGTGTGTGTGTGTGTGTACTTGTACACACACACACACACACACACACACACCATGAATCACGTCTGCTGTCAGGATGTCCACCCATTTCATGGCATACTGACATCTTCTTTACTCCATTTAAAGAAGTTGAATCTGAAGGAGTGATTTACAGACTAATTTGTCAAATTTTGTCTCCATTTCTCCCTGTTCAACCCTTGGTTTCACTCCCCCACAGCTTTACTGTCCCTAGCTACTGGGCAATAGCACTGGAACAGTTTAAGGTTCAGTGGCTTCCTCAAAGCCTCATAAGTGGTACAGGGGGAATAATACCCCCATACCTCATTAACCCCCAGTTCCCTAGTCAGGGAGAGGAGTTAAACTACACCCATAATTCTGAAGTGCTACCCTCCAGGCAACTGCATTGCCACCAGTTTAGCTCTGCTGCTTTTGCATCATTAGTTGTGATTACATATTTCATGACTCGTCCACAGTAGCCATAATGACATCTTCCATAATGGCCATGTGTTGTAGGTCCAAAATAGGATACTTAATGGTAAATTATAGCTTTTTGCCCTTACACCATTTTTCCTTTTTTGCTTTTCTGGTTCACCTGAAATTTTTACCTGATAAATACAAAAATTTGTTTTTCAAATGATGATTATCTATAAGATAAATGTTATTCATAATAAAAGCTATCCAATTCAACCTGACCCTATGTGGAAAAGCAATTACTCATAAACCAGTGGTGCCCCCCTCAGTGGCAGCCACTACTGTCAAGTGTTTGTGATGAATTACATTATTTTATACATCACCGGCCGCAGAGGAGTTATGGTCCACTCTCTTTTACGAAATGTTTTGTTTCAATTATGCACCTTTCCTCCTTTTGTCACCTTGTTCAATTATTGCCCCTCTGCAAAATTCAAAGTTTGCTTGATATCAAGTTCACACACTCATTGCCGGACGTTCTTCTTCTATCAGGGCACTGTTTTCTTTTTTGTTGGTGAGGAGTTTTTTTCCTCTGTTTTCCACCAGGGTGAGCAGACTGCACCTATTGCACTAAATCCTCATCAGGCTTATTTAGGGAGCTGCCTGGTCTTTCACTTTACACCTGAATGTCAACCTTGAGGGGCAGTCCAACACCTTCACATATTTCCAGCTCTCCTTGATTGCCTGCTTGATCTCGATCTGTCTCGTTCCTGTGATTTCTCCTGTCTGTCTTGCCTCTGTTGAATTCTCCTGTTGGCTTCTGTGTCTGGACCTCGACTTCATGAACCATCTATCGACCTTGTCTGCCTGCCTCTGCCCCTGTCTGATACCTCTTCCTTGAGTGTTTTTTGTGTATGACCCCTAGCCTTGACTTCGGATTTGTCTCCCGTCCCTGGATTGTGCCTCCTGTTACAGATTCTCGCGCCTGGATTTACCTCTTGTCTCAGCCCTACTGGAAACCTCAGCCAAGTCTACTGATCTTCTGCATATGACCCAAGCTTGGACATTCCCCTTCTGTCTCTGCCCTGCAAGCTATGTGAAGTGGATTAGTCAGTCAGTGATCCGAATCATCCAGACGGACCCTCTTGGTTACTCTGTCAGAACCATTGCAACCTCCCAGATTCTGTAAATGTAATGATGATGGCCAAGATGACCCGTTCAATGAGTAAAATATTAACAAATAAAAGTCAGATGGCTAACTTTGCAGTGTTACATTGAAATGTTTAATTTGTTTTTTTGTTCAACCACTAAAATTGTAACACAACCGGTTCGAATTGTACACACTGTACAGTATTTTTAT
This sequence comes from Fundulus heteroclitus, assembly GCF_011125445.2. NCBI lineage: Eukaryota > Metazoa > Chordata > Actinopteri > Cyprinodontiformes > Fundulidae > Fundulus > Fundulus heteroclitus. The sequence goes on from NC_046375.1 coordinate 26,930,141, forward strand.
ACAGCTAACCAATTTAATCCTCAAATGTGATAAATTTGGTTCCACAATAAAACAGCCACACATTGGTCATAAAACAGATAATTGTTTTCTACTATCTTGGCCTTAAAAATCACAATCTGCAAAATGTAGCCATCATGGATGTCATAGCGATAATCAAATTAGACTATATTAAAACTGTTATTATATTTAAGAAAAATTCAAAAGTAGAAAATACAAAGGTTTTGAAAACCTTCTCCAGCTGAGGAACCATATCTGAGTCTTTAATAAACAGGAAGAAAATCAGCAGAAACCTGAGAGATGACAGGTTTCTTTAGAAAATGTCCTTTATTTATCTAAAGAAAACAACTGATTTCTCTTTGACAGTCTGCTGGAAACTAACAGCCTTAGTACCACATTTAATTTGATTAGTTGTTGAGTATCATCATGACACTGGGACCATGCAGAAGTATTTTCAGAAGAGCCATAAAGCTGAAACCAGTTTGATCTGGAGACTAAAGCAACTGCAGAATCCTTTCATGTAATTTACTGACTGTTATTCAGAGGATAGTGGTTTAAACTGTTCCTCCTTCAGTCATCTGTTTGATATATGATATACATTTGGCTGAAAATATGCAATCAACTATTTACAGTTCAACATTTGGGGAGTATAACGTAACAACTCACCATTTAATGACACTCACACATCACTTGTGCCAAAATTTTGCTTGCCTGTTTTTCAAACAGGCAATATGATCAATAACTCTCTCATTAAAGTGAGAGTAACTCTGACCCGGTTGCAGTTAAGTTTTCAGGCATGTTTTTCAGGCAAGTTTTTGATAAGCGCTCTCTCCATGGAAAGCATAGCCAATGTATTCAGACGTTCCTGTCCCATAGTATTTTTCACAAAGGTCTTAATTCTTTTTAAGGTTGAGAAACACCTCTCAGCTTCAGCTGTTGTCATTGGAGTGATTATGAGGTTGTTTAACAGCACCACAGTTTCAGAGAAGGTTTCATGCAGGTTGCTGGTCATAAGCTTGCGCAATGAGTTAACACTTATTGTCATCATCAGGTATAACGCTGTCCAGTCTCTCCAAAGTTGTATCATAATGGAGTCAGTTGTTGACAAGATCAGAACAACTTCTTCCACTGTATGTTTTCCGTCTATATCTCTCAATGTTTACCAATTTAACTGATTTAACCTCTTGCATGGGCTGCACAGTGATGCAGTGGGTAGCACTGTTGCCATGCAGCAAGAAGGTCCTGGGTTCAAGTCCTACCCTTTCCCAGGGCCTTTCTGCATGCAAATTCACGAATGAACATTAGGTCCAGTGACTCTTGGGCCCAGTGTTGCAACGGTGACATAACAGTAGCCCTTACTGTAACCGTTATTCTGCTGGGTGTTTAACAACTAAAGCTAGTAGTTTAAATAACTGAAAAAGCAGCCAACATCTGTCCAATCGTGAATTTGGACAGATTCTCCCTGTTCTCCCTGTGCGTGCGTGGGTTCTCTCCGGGTACTCAGGCTTCCTCCCACAGTCCAAAAACATGACTGTTAGGTTAATTAGCCTCTCTAAATTCTCCTTACGTGTGAGTGTGTGTGTGAATGGTTGTTTGTCCTGTTTGTCTCTGTGTTTGTCATGATTTCGGCACTGTTGTCTGGACTTAATTCTCTATTATACACCTGCTTAGCTCCGCCTATTTCCCATTACCACAGATTTGTTCCACCTGCTTCCACTAGTATATAACCAGCTCTAAGACCAGACAACAGTGCCAGTTGATTTCGTCAGCCTTTTGATCGACTTATTCCAGCATTCTGTTTCCTGACTACCTGATCGTGACCTGTTTTGTCCTCCGACTTCCGAGCTAGCCTACCCCCACCTGATCCGTGTACCCGACCTGTCTTTAGACACCCGACCGACCTGAGTTTCTGCCTGTTCCTTGCCCGACCGTGTACCGAACTCTGAACTGCGACCTGACTACAATTTGGATTATCCTTTTGTACTTCATCGACTCTCTGTTCCCCGGTTCCGACCCTCTGCCTGTCCACCGACCTTCGACTCTGCTACACGGACCCTCGAGGCTCCCCATCGTGCCGCGTCTGGCTGGCAGCTCATCAGCTGGAATCTTGTGCCGTCCCTGGATCCACACTGGACATAAGGACCAGGTTAGTGACCCACCCAATCGTGTCTAGTCATATTCAGACTGACGAGGTCACTAACCTGTTGTCTCTCCCCGCAGAGGATCCAGCTGCTAGCGCTGACGTCGATCACCTCCGGTCTTTCTTAAAATAAACTGTTTGTCGCCTCGAATACTGGGTCCTTCTGTTCTATTCGTAACAGTGTTGCCCTGTGATAGATTGGCAACCTGTCCAGGGTGTACCCCGCCTCTCGCTCATTGACTGCTGGAGATAGGTACCGCACCCTTCGCGACCCCACAACGGATAGACATGTTAGAAAATGGATGGATGGAATCGCCTCCATTGTTGTGCAATTATACTGTTTAAAGTTATTTAATGTTTAATAAATAACTGTTAAGTATTGTCTGGTGATGATCAGCTCTTAAGCTGATATCAGGACAATGTTTGAAAGGGATAATTCGAGCACTAGCGATCTTTTAACAGCAAACTCTGCACACACATAGAATAAAGGAGCGACAACTTATCTTCAAGTTCAAGAATTTAATAACAAATAAAATGATCATCCAGAGAACATCACTATATAATGCTGTTTATCTGAATTAACACCATATTTCAATCAATAAATCCTCTCTACTAGGCTACTGAACTTAGCTAAATTACTAAGCAAAATGCCTTTAAATCAACATTAATATTCCATATTAATGCGGTAATAGGGCTCACAGCACTATTGAACGATGGCGGAGCGAAACGAATAAGCCTTATGTTTTAAAATGAGCCCTTTTTGAATGCCCGGAACCCAAAGTTGCCAGAAGCTAACTAGCATTTTGGTTAGTGGACTTTTGGCGCCAACTTTAAAGACTTCAGCTTTATTTTTAGTCATAATGAGTGAGATAAGAGCCATGCATGAATACCTGTCAAGAAGAAGGTGACTGGTTAACATAAACATTAATATACCATCAATGTATGTAACCCCTGTGGAGATAATGTTTGTTATAACCATAAAAACACTTGAATCATATCAGCAATGACCTGATACAGAATGGTAGCATGAGCTATGCCCGTTAGCTCTTTGTGTTTAAAAACACCAGGTACGCATTACACAAACATTTCCAAATGACCATGTAATCTTTCCCTTTGGTTTCTCTGCTCAGCCTCATGTGAGTCCGGTCCACTTTGGCCATCCAAGGAAGGGAGCAGTGGAAAAGCAGGGAAAATTGTTGCTAGCCTGCAGCAGCGGGCTAGCCTGCGGCTCTGAGCTAGACGAAACGTGGTCAGAGGGGGCTTGGTCCGATGCTCCAGAGCGGTCTCTGACCCGGTTGCAGTTAAGATTTCAGCTCCCTCTTTCTCTCAGCTTGGGAAGTGGGTAAAGGAGGCCGATCCGCGCCGTCTGAAGTCACCTTTCCTGTAACAGCTGAGGAGAAATAAACAAAGCTGTTTTTGGCATGGAGGGATTCTTTCCTCCTGCGCCTGACGCTGAAGTTAAGACAGCAGACTTAACTCTGATTTGCCTGGTCATGTCCTCCGGGCAAAGAGAGATTTCTTTCCTGTGCTGCCTTGTGCGTCTTTCGGGCCCCATGTGGCCCCATGGTGCTGGTCTAGCCCCAGTTACGCTCTCCTCCAGCTGTTTCAGGCAGAAGATGTGAAGACATTGAATCTCTGCAGCTTGCAGGGGTGGCTTGCAAGCCCCCCTCTCCTCAGGAGCCCCAGGGGAGAAGGAGCAGACTCAGAGTCTGGTCAGAAGTGCTCTGACCTTTTGTCTGGGGGAGTGGTCTGGGTTCACAGCAGGCACCCTTCCGTGAAGGCGGATCCTTGGTGGCTGTGCATGTGAAATACCAAATTGGTCTTTATGATTCTTTCCCCATGTCACATATTGTTAAAAATGTACTCTGGATTTAGCCATGGCGTCATGGCACATCACCATGATACGTTCTCTGATGACCAATGCCATGTAATCCAGCAGCTCATTCTGAACTGTCTATTATGAGCCTTTAAAGAATGTGGCCATTCTTAAGTGCTCCTCAAACACCTCGTCCAGCGACGGCACAAAATCTACCAGTCCTCAAAAAATTCCACCATTGCTGGACTCCACACTTTCATCCTTGCCTCGCAAGGCTAACTCAAAAGCGCCACAAAACTTTACAGTCAATAAGCCAGCCTAGGATATGGCGGTTCTTGCTCACCTCATCATTGTGACAATTCACTGCTATCCTGTAGCTGTCATCTGTGTTGCAATGTTTACACTCCTAAAGGCCGACAGCTTTAGGCAGCTACCATATGCATCTTCAATACTTTATTTCCTTGCTTCTTCCGAAAGATGGTGCATATCAGTGACCCCTGTCTTTGTCCAGGTGTTCTCCGTGTTGGCATCAGGGTGAATTAGGACACAGGGGTAGCAGCACAGGGCCACTTAGCCACTTCGGACCCTGCTAGCCATCTTTCCGCTCATACCAGCTCCGGGACAATCTGCGACTGTACGTTTTCCCCGCTTTAGTCAACATGTGCTTGATATTTAAATTTGGTCTTGGTGGTCTCGATGCTTTAATTGCCAATTTATCAAACTCACTTCTACGACTAAACAGTAATTCTCTCAAAGACAAAATGGAGTTGCAGTTGGTGTCTGCAGTTGGTGTCATATTTAAATGTGATAAGAGAAGATAAAGATGAGGAGTAGAAAATGAAGGCTTGAGCAGTGGGCCATAGGGTTTGTATTTAATGGGAAATGGGCTAAAGTTTTGTAATTCTAACCACACAGACCCACTTACACCCCTTTTAAACTACAAGTCACATAGACTCAGCCAAACCCTGACATTGATACAAGTGCACACACATTTATACACTGATTTGAAGATACTTGGGCAACTTGGGATTCAATGTTTGGGTTAATGATACTTTGACATGGGGTGTGAAAAACAGGAATGTAATTAAACCGCTGTCGATGAACTGAACGTTCTTTTTATTCCTGGTTTATGATGATCGACAAGATGCACATGTTCTGAAATAAAACATGTGGTTTCTCACCCCTTCCTATACTTGCTCAATCTTCCTGCAATGTATGTGTCTCCGTGGCCATCTTATAAGCTCTAAGCAGCCATGCATGAATACCTGTCAAGAAGAAGGTGACTGGACAGGTCGGGAGGGAAGAAGAAAAAAACAATAGATATGTTTTAACTTTCTATGCATGACCCATCAAGGATTCCTTTCAAACATTGACCAGAAAATAGCATTTAAAGTGACCCCTCAATTGAAAAATACAGTAAAGCAGTTTCCTCTGGAAAAATATAGTCCCTCATTAAATGACACTGGGCCGGTCTTTCTTAGCCTCATTAATCACTGGCAGTTGTCACAGTTGTCTCACTGCCATGCAAACACAGCGTTTCTGGAGATATATGGCCCTCCAAGCCGAAGGGGAATTCTAAGTGTAATGATCCTCCAGCTTCTTTCAATCTGTCCCATCAGTCTTCTGCATGTTTTGTACATCTGATCGTTTGCTGTGTTTTTTCCTTTGATGGACTGTAAAGCCTTGATGGGTCTTAGATGTTTTATTTTGTAAGCTAGGTCAGCTGTCTCTTAATGCTAAACTAAGTCCAGTTATTTGGTATTATTTATCTGATTTGTGTTTAAGACTATGTTAGTTATAGGTTTGCAGATGTGTTACTAGAGTGATCATTAGGTGTGTGAATCTCTTCAAATTCCTTCTCTTATCTTCTGATAATCTAACTCATAATCTTTAACTTTTTCCTGTCTGTATTTATTACATTTCTCTTCCACATGTTCCATGCTTGTTCCTTCTCCGGCGGAGATGCTAATGCTGCATTGATCAACTGGATGGAAGAGAGAGCTGAGCCAATAGAAAATATTTCAGTTTTCCAGAACATCTACATTCCACCTCTCAGCTATGATCATGAGCCTCTTTTCAGGGTGCCTGGACTCATTTTATGTAATTCTGGAACATAATCTGAAGATCCAATAATCCAACCAGCACAAGAAGTGAATGTGTTAAAGAGTTTTAGGAATAAACTGGTATTGCTGGAGCAGGAACTGATGGGAACACGTACTGGAATCACTGTGAGGAGAAGAGCAGGGTTAGTGGCTGAGGACAACTCAGTGAAGGTGATAATACACTGATTGAAAGCCACCAACCTTCTCAGATGCCGTGAAATTTCACTGGCTCTGTAGATTGATCCCAACGGCTGGATGATTTGGATCATTTAGTGACTAAACTGAATCCTAATGACGCTAGACAGGATAAAGCCTAGCGGGGAAGTCGTCAGTTCGAGGGTCATACACAGGAAAGACAGTCCACAGAGCAGAGGTTACAAAGGAGAGTTAGGCAAAAGGGCAATCCGGGATCCAGGTGAGAGAATCGATTACAGGAGGCACACACACATACACCATGCAGAGGTGTCCAAGAGGGCCAGAGACAGGACTGGGGTCAGGGCTTGGGTCTTACACAACAGTCAGGAGAATCCAAAAAGGGGCAGAGGCAGACAGACTTGGTCGATAGGCAAGGTAGGAGGTCAATGTCCAGAGATCAGAAACCAACAGGAGAATCAGACAGGGTTAAGCATACAAAAGAAAACAGGAATGAGACAGGTCAAGGTCAGGAGGTTAATAAACCGAACAGTGAATGGTCTACTCACACAAGTGACTTTCAAGAATTTGGCAGTTACACACTGGGAGAGCCATGAATATATAATGCTCCTCCCAGGTGCAGCAACTCTTAGTATGAAGAGCTGCCACAGGTGTAACCAATCAGATCTGATTGCCGGTGCAGCACAGGAAATAGGGAATGACGTCATGGCAGAGCACACAGCAGCTTCACAGGCAGGAATAGACCAGAATCATTACATCTTAAGGGTAGTGGCAATGGTACCGGGTTAGCTAAGAGCTGCTTCTCTGTACTCAAAGGAACAAGCAAGAGGTTGGTTGGATGTTCGGTAAGAATAACTTCTGGAAATCTAGTGAGACTCACTCTTATTATGCAAGCTGAATGAATTAACTTTATCCACAGACCTTTAAATTGTACTGATAACACAAACTGTATAAAAGTTGCATAACAATTTTTTCCAACTGTCTGATGTTAAAATCAGTTCATAAATCAACATTTTTAGGTTAGTTAACCAACTTTCTTCTATTTGCTAAATGCCAAAATAATGAACTTTTGAAGACCTGTCCTGTGGTCTGATGAAATTAAATCACTGTATTAATTGTTTCATTTCATAAATTATTTCATTACTATATTACAAACACTATCACAATTTTTGCATGCTGATGTTTGCTTGTTGTACAAATACAGACAGGTAACCGACACTGTATTTATTCCCTTTTAACCAGCCACCAGGAAACAAGAGCTGGATGAAGCTCTAGTCTCCATGATAGTGAAGGATACCCAGCCTTTCACTATTGTGGATGACATTGGATTCAGGACATTTGTGTCTAAGCTGGATCCCAATTATGTTCTCCCTACAAGGCTGGTATCTGTGGGTCCATATGTGGCACTATGAAAGTGAGTCATGAAAGTGAGTCATAAAACTAGCCCCCCACATTTTGTTTTTGGTCATGATCACTCAGTCTAGCGTTAGAATTTATTAGATTTAACAATGTTTATGAGAGTTAACAATGTTTGGGTTTCTCCATCGGAGGGCGCTCAGTACCACACGTAACAGCGGGTGACGCTCTGGCAGGCTGTAGGAGTACGCCATTGCCGAGAGGACAGCTTGTTGCAGCAGATGTCGGGAGCGCTACTGTAACCGCTGTATTTTCTGTTTGCAGGTAAGCTGAGTATTAGAATGTGTAGCTCATAACGCCAGTAGCCTTCGATGGGTCCGGAATAACACATTAAAGGCGCTCCAGTATAGCTGCATTACCGAGCTAGATATAAAGCAGGAGTTAGCAACAGGCTAAAGTAGCGAGGCTAACGGCTCACGCTTGGCTCGCGCTTATGTGGGCTCGGTGGCTAAAGTAGCGAGGCTAACGGCTCACGCTCGGCCCGCGCTTATGTGGGCTCGGTGGGTAAAGGAGCGAGGCTAACGGCTCACGCTCGGCCCGCGCTTATGTGGGCTCGGTGGGTCTGCTTAATAGGCTGTAAAATGTGTTTTAAACCTATGTATTGTTCGAGTTCAGTTGAGTTAATGAAGGTATGTTGGATATAGATGTACAGTGATGTCAGTAGAGAGCATGTGTATTTGTTGTAGTACCACACGTAACAGCGGGTGACGCTCTGGCAGGCTGTAGGAGTACGCCATTGCCGAGAGGACAGCTTGTTGCAGCAGATGTCGGGAGCGCTACTGTAACCGCTGTATTTTCTGTTTGCAGTTTTAAACTGAATAAATATGCTGCACGAGGAGTGACTCGGCCCATCATTTCCTACGGTGTAACACATACATGAAACCAATGACTACATTATTGTATGTGTCACAATTCAGCAATATATATATATATATATATATATTTTTTTTTTTTCTTCCTTTAGGCTCTGAAGGCCATGGTGGAGGCCAAATATGAGTCTGCTAAGGAGCACGCTAAAGCTAAAGTAGAGATGGTGGCTGCTGTTAGCCTTACATCAGATATGTGGACATCCATCAACATGGATGCCTACCTGGCAGTGACATGCCACCTTGTGGAGGAGAACAAAAAGCTAAGCTCGGTGTTGCTGGGAGTGCAGGCATTCCCCCAGTCTCACACTGCTGAAAATATTGCTTGTGTGAAAGCCTCCCTGATGGAGAAATGGGGAATCTCAGGCAAGGTGACATGCATGGTCAACGATGGTGCTCCTAATATGGTGGCATGCGTGAGAGAGCTGAAGCTTCGCCACCACATTTGTGCTGCTCACACCCTCAATCTTGTTGTAAAGAGGGCGCTTGACCAGCACCCTGTGCTCTCTGGCCTCCGGGCCAAAGCAAGGAAGCTGGTTGGCTACTTTAGAAGCAGCACCACTACTAACGTATGCTCTTTTCTTTTATTCCAATATATAATGTTAATAGTTTGTCTGTACTCCTACTGAAGTGACTTAATGGCCTACTCTTCTGTATCTTTAAAGGAGAAGCTTACATAGGTGCAGTTTCAGCTGGGCATGCAAGCAACCAAGCTGATGCAGGAGGTGGAAACAAGATGGAACAGCACCTACTTGATGCTGCAACGTCTGGTGGAGTTGAGGGAGCCAGTAGGAGCGGCATTAGCTGGATTACACACTGACATTCCCTTTTTCACTGCCAGTGAGTTTGACATTGTTGTAGCGTGCCTTTCTTTACTCTCTCCTTTCTATGACGCCACCACGGAGCTCTCTGCAGAAGAACACTTGTCGGCATCAAAAGTTATCCCCCTCCTGAAGATGATAGAGAAAGCCCTTCAGGAGGAAGACACCAAGTCGGCACCTGCAGTAGCAGTGGAAATAGGAGAGCAGCTCATCAGACAGCTCAGGGAGAAGCTGCACATGCTCCAGTCAATGAGCATCTTGTCGCTGGCTACACTCCTGGACCCACGATTTAAGCTTATAGCATTTTTCAGCAACACAAAAGCTGCTGAAGCAGTGAAGCGCTTGACTTCAGTGTGCCACCGTCATCAGACGGAACACAGAAGAGAATACTCACGAGATTCCCCAGGCTTCCACCTCTCAAGAATTCACTGGAGGTAATATTTTATATTACATTTTGAGATTACTTATTCCTAATACAACACTTACTAACATGACCTGTGGTTTCCATTTAGGTAGCAGAATTTGGCAAAGATTGGACACTAGTGTCATGGAGGCAAAGAGGACACAAAATGTGTCAGCAGATGCCACCGTAGAGGTCCAGCGCTACCTCTCAGAGACAAACATAAGCAGGCTGGAGAACCCCCTGGAGTACTGGGCTAATCATCGGTCACTGTACCCCAATCTGTACAAACTTGCACTGATTTATTTATGCACCCCGGCATCATCTGTGCCATGTGAGCGTGTCTTTTCAAAGGCTGGAGAAGTAGTGTCAAAAAAGTGAAATCGTTTGAAACCAAAAACGGTGGAGAAATTGTTGTTTTTTAATAAAAATGCATGAATCCATCATCCAAGTTACACAAGCATTAGCCTATTCACTACCCCCTCCCTAGTTCCACAAGCACTTTCACTGTCCTCTGCCTGATTAAGCCCATGCCATTTTTCTAGAGTCACAGAAAAACATTATTACACAGCATGCCATATCACATGACACTACTATTTTGGGAATAATTACACACAGAGAATACATTCAAACAATATTTTATTATACACACATGTGTATACATAATTATGTAGACAAATGATTTCGTCCTACACCTTTTGTGAAGTCATTCCCAAGAGCCATAATAGACAAAAAAATCAATGCATCACACGTGTTAAGATACAGCTGGCTGTGATTATACACCTGGCCAGTAGGTGGTGTCGTGTGCACATGAAGCTCCAAGAAATGAACCCTTTCTCGAACCAGTTGGCTCAAGTGGTTGAATGCCTCATGAGGCTTCATCTCACCATCACTACTTGCAACCTTCTCAGAGTGCAAGTGCACTGCTCTAACCACTAGGCCACCACTCCCCTTAGAAGTTTGGCTCACTGTCTACAATATAGAAATAGGCTCCATCTGAGGCAATGCAAAACACGTGTTTTGCTACAGGACAAACTGGTGCAGTTCACAAAAAGCCCAGGGGCCTCATTTATAAAGCTTGCGTTCGCACAAAATGGGCCCTGAAACATGCGTATGTCACTTTCCACTCAAAAGTTGGGATCTATTAAAAAAAATTAAAATTGACGGGAGAATGTCTGGTCTTCACAGTAACTGTAACCCATGTTCATTTGGGAGACAAGAAAGATTTGTGACACAAAAAGGTATAGTGGTGAAATGCAACCAGACTGCTTGATGACGCAGACGTTCAATTTCACTCCATATCAGACTTTAATCATAGAATGACTTTATCATAAGCTTTCAAAATCACAGTGTCATTCATGCTTGCACTGGTGACTATTAAGTACACATAAGGACCTTTCAAAGAATTGAAACATGCCCATAAGCCAACTTAGATTTTAGGTAAATATCCACACAACCATTTATCTGTCTTTTTAACCTTCACATTCCTTGCCCAGGTGATCATAAGGGATAACGTGTTCCACAGATTAACAGATTATCGAGCCGTTTTAAACTCCCAGCATTGCATTCTGCTATAACCTAGGGAAAGTGGCTACACCTCCCTCCCTCCAACCCCAGAGCACAGGAGGTGCTCTTACCTTTCACACCCATGCAGCACAGCATCCATTGGCTTCCTAAAATTCTTTTTGCATTGATTTTCCTTTTTTTTGGGGGGAAGGGAGTCTCATATCATTGCAGGGGAAACCTCTCATTCCTCCTGAATGTCGATCTAAGTCCACAGCCTCAGAGGAATTTCAATTATATAGCACCATCCGACATTTAAAACAGGAACCAGGTTTAATTTTTAACAAGTTATTTTAATATGAGCAACATATGTGCTTTTAACTCTGATTTACAAATTTAAAAAACACCTCTTTGTGAAAATTTTCCAAAGTTTTTTTGCTTTTTCTTCATTGTTGATACTTCATGATGAAAAAAAAACAAAACAAAAAAAAACAACGTGGATTTATTTGAATACACATTGCCATTTATGAGGTGCTTTGCATAGACTATGGTTAAATCTGGGCATGCAGAGGGCAGAACTTGAGGCGGAAACTGGAATGCAGATGTTCAGGTACAGCTATGATCTATAAAGAAAAACTGCATGGTGATGTGTGCATAGTTTTATAAATCTTAAATGTATAAGTGTTCCCAGCATGAGCAGAGTGAGATACACAATTCACAGGAGGAACCTTGCACAGGCACAAGTTAGCAAGCTAGCGAGGGCAGCGCTCAAACAGGCAAACCGACAAAAAGACACTGGGGAACAACACATGCAGGCAGTAAGACAACTGGGAGGAGCTTGACTGAGAGGTGTATATATAGGGAGAGTGACAGGTGATCCGGGTGAGTCTGATTACTGGTGGCAGCAGGTGGAACTAATTAAGGGGACTGGGAGGAGTGGAGATGGACAATTAAACAGTCCAAAAGTAAAACCCCAAATCAGCCAGTCTCCTCCTGGGCATCTGCAAGGGGAATACCCAGTTACCTCAGCGTTTAGTTGGCCAGAACATCTGGGATGTCCCCCTAACTGCTAGCTGGTCATTGCTGCTGAAATAGGATATAAAGCCTTTAGTTAGGCTTGTGGCGAGTAACTGCATGAACCAGAATATAAAATGCATGGCATTTTAACTTAATGTAGGCATAAATTAAAAATTGTTTTGCCATATTTCTCTGGGAAACAGAGTACTAATGGTCAAATTAAGTACTTTCTGTAGATAAAAAAATACACTTTTCTCTAAGACTGGCTTTTAATCTAAACCTAATTTGGTGGAGTGTTAACTCTTAATTATATTCTGTTTGTCATAGTTTTATGTGGACAACTCTGCTGAAGGGAAGATGTAGTTTGCCAAAAGGTCCCAGGGATCCTCTTCGTGTCCTGCCTACACACTACACTGTTTCCACAGCCTGTCTACTCCACTGTACACACATACCACTTTTTGTAAATATTTGCTTATAATTACACAGTCAAGGTATTGATTCCTTGTACCTGCAGATTGACTGTTTTTGTTATTCTAAAAACATGACACATTTCCTGTGCTGTAAATAATTGAGCTTTCCTTTAATATCATACAAAAGCTGTTCATTTCAATAACTTTGCACACCTTGCTGCAACACTTCCCACCCTTTCGATGTCTGTCAATAGTAGGTCCAGGTCAACTCACAGCACCATTTTGTTCATGCAAAGATAATTTACAGCTCTGCATTACAGTATTTGTGTTAGACCTGTGGATAGAAAAGACATCTTTCTACTGTCTAAACAATTACAAAACCAAATTTAACAGTAACATACAAACAAAAAACTAAGCAAAAAGCTTTAACATTTATCATTTACAAGCTTGGTAAATGTCAAACAGTTTAAGTTTTTTAATTTCTGCAGATTTTTGTTTCTGCAAGTTGCATCATGCACAATGGTATTGTTGCTTTTTAATTGCTTGTTCTGTTTTTTTCTAAGAGGAAATTTTCAAAAAGGGTAATGGGTACTTGATAAGATAACATTTCTCATTGTCATTACAATACAAAATAATCAAATGGAATAATCTTCGACGTATAGCAGCAATCAATCATACAAAAGAAGAGATCATGCATTTTTAGCTCAAAGACCACAGTTTAGTGGTTGGTGATGTGCGTGTCTCCTCAGAATGCAGGAATGAATAGAAATCTTCACACCTATACGCTACGTTTTTCGTACGATTTAGTATAGTTGAAACATGGGAAATATATATTTTTTTATGTCTTGTGTCACATTAAAAACACTTAAAACAATCTTCCACTTAAATCATGTTTGGATATTAAAAATGGAAAGTTGAATGATACACAGGTTTAATTTCAATATGATGCATTGCGCAATGCGTTCATGGTAACGCTATATGTCCATAGCTTTCTTCGTCGTCTTCGGTTAACGCCAGCTGGAAACTATGATCAAAATTATGCAGTCGCTTGGTCAGCTTGTTCCGCTACAGCTCTTGTGATACAGATTATCAAACGAGTCCCGCGTCCTGGTCAACATGTATCCCACAGTGGAGCACTAAGAAAGACGCAATTATGCTCTTGGAGATCAATTCAGCTTGGTCCATCTTCTTCACTGGTCACAGAAATTCAGTTTCCCTGTCAAACAGAGTTAAGTAGCCATCTGCTCTCTTCAACCGCTGAGCTTATGGGCCGACACGCATAACAAAAGCCTGCGTAGAGCCACACAAAGGCGGTATAGACCAATTCACGCGTGACGTCACGAGCAACATCCAGGTCACGCAGGTGAGAAATTATGGTTCTCATAATTTATGCTTTATTATCAATGTTATACAGTTGTAAATAATTATGCACCTTACCACCAGAGTTTCATATTGAACAATCTTACAGTTAAGATTGCGACCCGATAAAACACCATTGGTTTTTATCTTAACACCGAGTCTCGTGTAATAAATAATATTCGCTGGGGATTCAAAAGAAATTGTAAACCAAAATAATCCTTTTGTGAACAATGTTTTTTTTAACCTACCGGTGGCAGGTCTTCATCTTCTGAGGCGCTGTCTGTGTCCGACTCCGCTTTCATAAGACATCCAGCAGTGGGACAGATTCTTCGGAGAGCTTCAAGGGTCCTATATTGTTCTGACTCATCCAGACCAGCCACTTCTACGCGTTTCTGTTTGTTGACCTTACGCTTGCCGGTCTTGCCATATTTCGGTTTGGTTAAATCAATGTCCATAATTCGCTGCGCTGTGACCTGTAATGAAAGAAATAAAATCATATTTATGAGAACCAAGCTATAAATAAATAAAAATATATATTGTCATTTTCAGCATCCTGCCATGTATATGCTGTTCACTCAAAAATGAACAATATACTTCATTGAGCCAGGGTAATGTTCACATGTACCTAATATTAGGCTAAAAAAAGTAACATGGAAACTTCATAATTGTGTACATAAGGGAAATTTATGATTGACACTCATTAATAATATATTGAAACATAACTGCTGGCACACAGCAAATAATGAATTGCAACATTTGCATGAACAAGTTCCTTTGCAATACCTTTTTCCTGTAAGAGTTGTTCCAGACGCAGGCAACACTAGTCTTCGATTCCTGGTTGAGGCCCAATCTGCCCACTGCTTCGACTTTGAACAAGAGAGCAGCAATGTGACTGCATGCGTCTCCCAAACTGGAAAGAAAATCAACATACATGTATGCAAAGCCAAACCAAAATGAAACATATTCCACTGTTAATAAAATGGTGTAAATAAATTCTATTACATGTACAAACATTCGCTTTGCTTATTTAGTTGGAAATCTGGCCTTCAACCGGTCAAAACAAGATGGTATCAAATTTAAAGAAGGGTCGGCCCAACGCCAACTAAGATATATTTTTTTCATCCAAATCATGTATGTTTAGTTACATGTAAACACATTTAAACATTGTAGGGGAAAAATATTGGTTGAATAAAAATATGGAAACATTTTTTGTTCACTTGTTCACACCTTCACATGTACAATGTGCAGCTACAACGTATCCCTGCTTCTTGTTCAAGCACACCCATAGCTCATGTGGCTTGTCGTTGGCCCGTTGGGATGGGGATACCTTGGCTTTCACGAAGCACACAGTCGTGTCCTTCTCCAGTATGTTACGCAAACATGTCTGAACATGTCCATCCAGTCAGGTGACCCAAATCAAAACAATAACAATGAATTGGTCTATAATCACTATTCTAAAAAATCTTTTAGTATTCTGGTCTTTATCAAATACAAACACTTTTCTTTGTCCTTACTTACCTTAAAACAAGAAAAATTTTACTTTCATATGCCGTAAGTAGTGTCTCTGAACACCTGGTTTTGCATCCGAGTTCTGATGGATATGCCAAGACAGCCAAATTTGGTAAAATATTGGTCATTCCTTGCTTCCTTCCGATCTAACACTGTAAGGTCATTTTATTCCTTTTTAATAACTCCACTGCCCCCCACACACCTATCACACGCAAACAGAATTGAAAGCTAATGGAAAGCTAAAAGTAAAAGCCATTCCACTAATTGCTGAAACTCATTATACTAAAAATTACTGTAACAAATTATGGCTGTCTAAATAAATGGCTTTATGAACGTTCCCTATAATCTTCCCCAGCTGCACACTTTTCATGTTTTTCATTAGTCTTGCTGATGGAGCTGGACAGTTTAAACTAAAATACAGCCACATTGTTAATTATTTAGTCATTATAATTTAGTCCAGAACTGTTTTTGAACCAATTGAATAACAAAGATTTTTCAGGGAAATGTGGAGATTTCTAAGGGCACAAATTCTTATCATATATTTTGTGGTTGTAAATCAGAATGTGTAGTTTTGAATCTTTTTTTCCACATTGTAAACCAAAATTTTATCTTTGCGCATTAACAGATAGTGTAATGTTAAAAAAAGATTTGTATTTGTCGAAATTAATTACACAAGTTCCAATTTTGTTAAAGTCTGATTACAGATACAAAGCAAAAATCTATGTGTAAAACTCTGCTGTGGTTTTAAACTTACAAGTATGAATCTTGACCAGAATTGTTTTTCTTCTGAGTTTATTTGTCAATGTCAAGTCAAATTTAACAATACAATCAAAAGGCAGATGGGTTTGGTTGCCGGGGTTACCGTCTACTGAGCTGCAAGTCCGGGAAGAGTAGTACGTGCTCATGCGCCGATGTAAAGACATGTATATATATAAAAAAAAAGTTAACGAAAAACAAAATCATTGGTATCTACCATTCTAAAAGCAAGTAATTGCTAGTGTTTTTCAACTCCAGACAACCAGTATAAATCTGGTTATCTGGTTAGCCTAACAAAATTAGCTCAAAATCCTATCCAATACATATCTAAAGCTCTACAGGCCTGACTTATCTCAGTTAAGGTTTGCTGTCATAACCAAATAAATAAATAAGATAAAGTTGATATTTTCCGGGGTAAAATATCAACTGATTAGAATGATTCCCGTTTTCTCGTGCCTTGTTTGTGCTTTTGCAGAAGATGTGCCTCCATATGTCTCCTATATTTTCCCTGTTCTAATTAATCACATCTAGTCCACCTGTGCCATGCCTGATTTCCTCCTTGGTTCACCTGTGCACTGCACAACTTCCTCACCGGGATGGTCATGAGTAAAAAAAAGTTAGCAGATTTCAACCTAGAAGCTGGTCATAGCGAGAAAAAAATACAGAGATAAAACTGTGTGTAGACGTGTTACTGCACAGCTTTCCTTTATACATCCTAATTTGCGGGAAATTTAGTACAGTTAAAGGGAGATCTTGGAATACCCAGTGCCCACCTATAAAAAAAATATGCAAAGTAGCATTAATAGCAGGAAGGCAACCACAACGTATCCAAATAAACGTGGCAACAGCGTTCAGTAAGTCAAAAAAGAAAATAATTTCCCTGAATATAAACTACAGAACTCAGTGTTGAGATGGAGGCCTAAACTGAAATTTTACTGGGCAGTTTTTCCTCTGGTATGCATAATAAAATAAAAGAATTAGAGTGGCAGATGCTGTGAATAATCAGCTTATTCTCTCTTGCCACAGAGTTTTGCGCGAAGAGCCATTTCCTGAGCTGCTTTATTGATTCTGCTTCAACAAACCTATTTTATTGTAACTTTTGCGTTGTGACTGCATTTCCAGGTCCTCTGTGTGTGAACTTTTGGATGGTTTGTGTTCCACTCCATCTGGTTTAAAACTAACAGCAATAAATGGAATCCTGAATTTTGAGGTACCAGAAAGTCCTGGAGGAGCATGTCCAGTCTGTGATTTTAAACCCAAGCTCACTTCCAGCAGGGCAATGATCAGAAATACAGAAATACGTACAAAATTTTGCTTTGGAATGATCTAGTCAGAGACCAGACCTCTATCGGATTGTGAACCTGTGGCATTTCAAAAAGGCTGTTCTCCAGACTGGCTGAGAATGTGCAACAATTTCTCCACTGTGCTGTGAAAGATTAATTTATCGTAAATGCAAACGCTGGATGGTAATTTGTCATAGTTTGTCGCAACCTCTGACCTACATGCAAGAGATCTCTCAGGAGACAATGGTCAAAGTTTAAAAACATTATAGAAAATACAAAGGAAATGAAGATGGCTGGTCCAGAGGGCTTTTGTAACACACAAGGATGGATCACTGCGAAAAAAAAGGAGAGAGATGAGCAGAGTGAATAATTTGAGAATTTTTTGAGATGAGTAATAATAGTTCGTCTTCCTGGGGATATGCCAAGGACTTGGAGCCAGGGTGAGTGAGTCTAGGGGTGTAAGTCTGTGTGGTGAGTTTTGTTCCAAATACCAAGTAGAAGGTAGAGTGTTAATGGAATGAGGTATGTAGTTGACAGCTGTGGAGGAAAGTGAAAGGATATGTTGTGAAGAGGTGAGAGAAATTCAGAAGTTTGACAACATTTCTTTAATAATATAGTAAATGTGTCATACCAACTGTGTGATTTGGATCAAATGTTTTAGGTATCCTTTTACATGCTTCTCAAAATAGCTAAGCCCACTCCTCCAAACAACGTTTTCACTTCCTGAAAACCATCCTTGAATAAAAGCATACCGGGAAGTCCTCCGAGGACTGGCTGAAACTTAGGAAATATAATAATTGGGCTATAATAACAAGCTGTACATGCAAGAAGCACCTGAAACAGCTAAAAGTGAAGAGTGGGAAATGCTTCACTTTGACCAATGCTAGCTAGAGGGTATAGGGTGTGCGTACTTTTCCCTAAGTGACAATACTTATTTTTTGTTCATGAGAAAACAATTTGTTATAGCTTTTTGTTGTTGCTTCTGAATTTTTCCCTTTTCAATGTTTTTAATGAGATGTGGCTCAGCTCGAAGATGAGTGGTTATTAATTGAAGTTTTTTTCAAAGTGACTTGCCTTTCTAGTTTGACACCAGCTGCAAAATCAATAATCCCTTGTATCACCATTATCACCCTTCATGCTCTTGCTTTTTTTTTTTTTTTGGCCCCACTCATGTGTCTTCCTGTTATATGGGCTCGGCTGACACAGCCTTAATTGCGAAGCTGTGCCGAGCACAGATGTTAAAAATTGTATTTATTAGATTGAAGATGAAACTGTAGGAAAGTGAGTGAAGGCAGCTTTGATGAAATAATTGGATGGGGAACTAATCAGGTCTTATTTTACTAACGATGCTCTTCATCTGTTTAAAGTGGGGCACACAGCATCTGGGAATGCAGGGAAATGAAAAGCGAAATAATACTAGAAGAAATTTGAGGTGAAACTCTAAAATGAGGCCAATTGCTGCTTTGTTTAAGTTAGTCTTTCATGACTTTTGCCCATATCTTTTGTTTTCCAAAAGCTTCGGAAGTAAAGGGTAATTAGTACGGTGGTGTCCAAAGTCAGTCCTGAGGGGCGGGTGTCCTGCATGTTTTAAGTGTTGTCCTGGTTCAGCACAGCTGAACCTAATAAGTGCTAAAATAGTAGGCCTCTGTAGACCTTGATCACAGACTGGGCCCTCGTTCACACATACGCCTTCATCTGTGTGCTCTCTGTTATGTCACAAAAAAGCCATTCTAGTCAATGTGAAATTTCCCACCAGCACGGTGGCGCTATGGCATCAAAGAACCCTCCTCCATCGTCCATCAGAAACACGGATTGAGTCTATTTCTGACGGATGACAGAGCGAAATGCGTCAATTTCTGATAACCAGATGAGGCAGACAGGGAATCGGATGCAGGAAGTGTAAAGTGGATCTGGTAATATTTCAAAATAAAGGAGAGAGGGGCAGTCTGGATGCATAAATGTATCCAGTTTGGATTGCTGTGCAGCACATTTTGCAGCGAATGGATGGAGCACACATGGAACGTAGTAAGTGTGTAGCCAGCTTCAGAAGGTAAATCATTAATTTAAATCAGTTGTGTTGGAGCAGGCACCGATCTAAAACATGCAGTTGACCGTCCCTTGACAACTGGAGTTAGACATGCCTGAATTAATAGAAAAGTTCAGTTATATAAAACCTCCCTTGTCTTCTATGTTATTTTATTTGCTCAAAGGATCAATAAGACCTTAGATTTTAAATCACAGTTAGGCTGAAAGTGTTTGTAGCCCAACAGCTGTTCTACCATTCTAATTCTAATTTCCATCCTATTCCTTTGACTCGGGTAAGGGGTTGTTGGAAACCTAGGAGCATGATGAGGGACAGTGCAGTGCTCCCGAGAAATTGGCTTCATCATTTAGATTAGAACAGCTTTGGCATTAGTCAGTGGCAGATACAGCACCTACAGTTTAAAATCAGATGTTTCCATACACTATAAAAAGAAGAAACCATATTCCGGCCCTGTCTAATATTCCATCTAACTAAACCCTTAATATTGTAGGTCAGTTTAATTGAAAATTATTATTCTATTTGCTAAATGTCAGAACAACAAGAAGACAACTTTTAGATTTTTTAAAAAATTTAAAATTCAGATATTTACAACTATTTTCTTAGTATTTGGCACAATTGTAAGTTGGGGTTTCCTTCCAAAAGCTTCTTACAACAGTTTGCTGGAATTTTTAGCTATCCCCTCTGGCAACAGGTGAAATGGAATCAGGCTTGTAGGTGAAGTTGCTCACAGAGACCTTTTCTGCTCTGCCCACAAATTTTCTATTGGACTAAGATATGGGCTTTGTGATTGTCATGGTTTTAAGGTGTTTGGCCCACATGCAGAACACAGTCGGTAGACAACAAGCAGTTAAGATGTTTATTTAGGCTGAAAAACACAAATAAATGCTCACAGAGTGAGCCGCAGACAATGATCGGGACATCGAGATCAAAAGGCACTGCGGGAGAGAAAGGGACAGATTAACGAGAGCAAGTGCGGGAATCTACGCTGCGTGAAGCTCTGCTTACCGCCAGGTATGGAGAATCTGTCCGGGGGAGATGGAGTGGAGGAACGGACTCGGCAGTTCTCTTACTCTTGGTGGAACTAGGTGACTGAGCGACATGGTGAGCTGGCCGGTGGAACAAGGGCGGGGTGCCCAAGCAGCACCACAACAGAGAGCAGGAACAGAGAGCAGCTAAAGAAACCGGGGTGAAGCCAGGGACGGGAACTCTTGGTAACACCAAGAGGACTCGAGGGGAATGCCAAAGCAGGATCTGAGCGGTGGGGATTCGGGAGCCAGTCTTCAGCGCTAGGAGAAGCGACCGGTGAGTAATCCAAAGCACAAAACGAACTACGAGAAACAGGAGACAAAGGTTAGCACAGGGAATCTGGAATATCTGAGACACAGAAACGAGGAACTGTCGAAGGACAGTGGCCACTAAGTGTACCACAACAGTTTAACACTCCGGTGTCCTTCAGCTGACTGCAACCTGCTTTTAAGCTGCCGAAGTGAGCTGCAGGTGTACACCACGCCCACCTGTCAACTACAATCACCTGTCAGGGTAAAAGAGTAGAGACAGCACAGCCTGCAGAATCCTGACAGTGATAACTGCTCCAAACGTTTATTATATTTAAGTCCCTTTGTAGGTAGTTTGGTAATGTGCTTCGGATCATTGTCCATTTAGAAGATCTATTATTATTCATCTTCCTGTCAAACCTCCAGTCCCTCCCATTTGAAAACATATCCACAACATGATGCTCCCGCTTTCACACTTCACAGTTTGGATGGTGTTCTTGGGCTTGCAAACTTCCTTCCTCCAGATCAGTTCATAGTCTGCATAAATGTTTACAAACATGCTACTCATTCCACAGATTCTTGAAAGAGTTCTTAAAGAAGTATTACACTGTCTCTTACTGTAAATAGTAGGATGTTTGATAGGTGATTTATACCAATTCTTTTTTTTTACTTGAACGTTGCTACTAAATAATGTCTGTTTGCACACTTTTTAAATTCTTATTGAGTGTTTGTCTGGTATATTTATGCTAATGCACAGTGTTTTACATTGTTCTCTAAATAGACATAGCCCCTAATCCTAACCTTTTATCAGTTTATACCTAACCCTAAACTAAATATAATTGACACCGCAGTCCTATACCTAACCCTAGCCAAGAAAAAAGTGAGGACCAAAAAAAGGTCTTCACATTACTAGTAAAATTAGCAAAAAATGTTTTTGCTCAGCTGCAAGTACAAAATTTTGTGGCAGTCAGGCCAACTTTGCCAGGGCCTGGGACAACACTCTCTTTTTGAGCCCCCTAGCCCCACCACCACACACACAAACAAACACAATGTCTTTGTCCACGGTTTCTGTCATGCTCTGGAAATCTCTCATAAAGCTTTCTGTATTTTATGTTGGATATGTTCTATGTCATTTAGTGCACTAATTTTCTCAACTTTTTAAGAGAAATTTCAGCAGGTAAAATAAGGAATTTTCTTAGCTGCTATTTATCATGCAGTCCCTATCATTTGTTCCTGTCCATTGCAGGAGGTAGAAGTCAAATACTTTGGGAATTCCCTGCCATCTTTTCCCCTTTCTGAGAAAGGCACCTGTTAAGAAGTTAAGCTGTAAATTCAAACTGGAAGACTCATATGGCTGCACCTACAACCACTGATCACCTCGTCATGTGCCCCTGCCCCTGCCCCAGCCAATCTACGCCAGGTCCTCATCCTATGATCCCTCAAGACTTTGCTTATAAGGCACTCCATCCACAGATTCTCCTGCTGTTCAGCTGAGTTTTGACCCTCCTCCACCTCATCTCCTCTTTCACGCTCACAGGCTCCACCAGGCTTCTTCTCTCCTGGCTTCTTCTCTCCTCTGGCCTCCACCATCAGTGTCCGAACCCCGGAGGGAAGAGTTCACTAATCCTAATCCTAACATGAACATCCAAGGTCATAGACATTCACAGCTTTCATGTGTTCTACAGTGTCAGAGCACAGAGAACTTTTCTAATCTATGTCTATAAATACATTTATAGACTGTATTTTAGGATAGTCAATCTTCTAGGTGCCTTTCTTTGGACTGTGTGCTATGAATTACAGCACGTAATTCAACAAATCCAGCCATAAGTAATTAGACAAGGGGGACTAAAGGCAAAAAATGCTTACATATATAACTAACTCTTTCTCACTCACACACAAACAGATTCTCCCACCTGAGCTGTAAATATTTGCAGTTCCTCAACAGTTACCACAGACCTCTTGACTGCATCTCTGATTAATTCTCACAGCCAGCTTTAGACTGGTGGTCATGTTTTGGTAGGTTTACATTTGGTCCATCCTTTTTCAATGTTCAGATAATGTCTTGAACAGAGCTATGGAAGAAGTCCAGAGCTGGGGATTTTGTTTTACTAATTAACTCTGCTTTATATTTCTCCAAAACGTTACTATTTTTACACTATATGGTTTTGCGTTGATTTGTGTTGTCCATCACATAAAGTCCTAATAAAATATAATGAAAATTAAGGTTGTACTGTGACAATATGGGCAGATGTTAAAATGTATGTATGTTTGCAAGACACTGAATGTCTCTTGAGAGATAACCTTCTGTTGAATTAAATTAAAGGTTCAAATCTTGAGACATTAGGTGTCACACATATTCAATATTAACTACAATCAGGCTCTGTTAGATTAGGGGAAGATGGAGTGTGTCAGACACAGATAAGCAGGAACCAGTGAGATTCAATTGTGTTTAAATTTACCTTCCAACCATGTTGTGATTACACAAAGGGACCTAATAAAAAAATAATGATTGGGTGGAACAGGGTTGCGATGATGGTGTTTTTTGGTGCTGCTGGCTAAGCTGTCAACATGTCGACAGCAATTTGACAGGGTGTGACAAACATTCACATCTCGGCTAATCGATCGTGACACTGTAGCTGGGAAAAAATCCAAAAATTGCTGCTTTCACGGTAGGTGGGTGTTCAGACGCTTCCAACCAGCTGCACAGAAGACAACATATGGTGTCAACATATGAGTTTCACCAAAGAGGTGCCTGGATCTCAGCTTGATACAGAGTTAATTTGTTTTTGAAGTTACGAAAAATCCTAACTTTTTGTATTTAAATACTTCTTTCCAGTCAACAGTAAATATTTGTGTATATTGCAGAATCCTGCAAATATACCCAAACACCATTTATTTTTCTGTCATTCATGTTGGTTGATATACTAGCACGTTTTACACAGGTTTAAACGTGAGGAAAGGGTGTATATGTGTATTTTGTAAGATATCATGTCCTTCTGTCACACCTAAGTGTGTCTCTTAAGAGGTGCTAGTTAGGCTGTTAAGATGTATTATTTGTGCTGAAGTAGGTAAAACGTCATCTGTGCAGACAGAATGTCTGTATTGTGTAACATAAGATTTAGTAATAATAGTGCTGCCACATTTCTGTCACACTTATGTAGATGGTAAAATATGTTGCTGTCTCCTGCCACAGAATTTTCGAACATGTTAAAAGTCCTCAGCTGCTTGCCTGGGAATAAAATAAATATTATACACAGCAAAAATGTAATACTAGCTCATTGCTTACTTTCTCCATTGTATCTGCATACCCCACTGAAATTAAATATAGTAGTTTGGCCTTAAAAGTGTTCAATTCCATTCTTCCCCTGATATATTTAATAACTCCAGGCTTAGAAAGAGTCAAAGGAAATCATATAATTCAGAACGTTTTGACAGGTTTTTAGGATTCTACTGTCCCTGAAAGCACTGCTTTGGTTGTCCCCAGAACAGTATTTTAGAAAGGTACTCATGTCTTTAGGCACGCTTGATGTTTAAAGGAGCAATAAGTGATATTTCATTATTTTAGATAGAACTAAAAAAATAGTGATTTGAAGAACTAAAAGGTAATATTTCAGATGGACTATGGTATGATATCACACCGCATCTCTCCATGTTGTTCTCCGGTCTCTTGTTTACATATCTGGGCCAGCTGCGCGATGATGTAAGTGCATGTAAACAGCTGCCACTCAGGGGTTAGCCCCTCTCAGCCCTTAAATACTACCTGCAGAGCAGCATTGGAGCAATATGGCGTAGAGCACCCGCAGCACATCAAAATATTCTCTTACTAACAGCATTTTAAAGTTATGAATTATTTCTTCATTAGACATGTTCCTCTTAAAGGTGATACTGTTTTGCTGTGAATTTATCCTTTGCAAAAATTATGCATAGGAAGAGCTGGGTGGCAGCTGGAGGTAAAGAGAGGCACTGGTTGTCATTGTTTTGCTCTACGGACAGTGCTCATGCACCACCGAGTGGTGAAATATTGCTTATTGCTCCATTAACTACTGTGCATAGCTATTTATTTATTTACAAAGGTTTAAAAATTGACACATAATTTAAGACAGGTTACGTCTACATAACATTACTTTTGGAAGATTTTGTAAAAGGGTGAAACTCCCAAGAAACTGCTTCAACTTATACAGGGACACCGAACACAGAAGACATTTACAAAACAATACACATTATACCATACCCCCACACCAACGACTCAAGACCGTGGTCTCGGATTTGGAGGCACTGGTTACTTAATTAATATTTGGGGAAAACAATACAATTCAAAAGCTACCTTTCAAAGAATTCCAGGGTCTGGGAGGCCTTGTCCTAATACTGGAGGTTGAAAACATAGAATACCACAAAGAGGGTTGCAAGTCGTGACTGAAATGTTGTGCTCTGACAGAGCACATGTCTCTTGATGCTGATCATCCACTTGTAGAGTGTGTGGATCTGATGGCCTATAAAATACATTTTTAAATTAGTCTAAAGTTTAGCAAATATTTTCTACTTTGTTCAGTGCCATCTGAAACTATGATGGTACTTGAGGTTGGCAAAATATCTCTCAAAAAATCAAAGTAAGTTGCCAGGATTGTCAGATCAATGGAAGTTTGCAGGTATAGAAATTAGCTTTGATATTTGAAACGCTCACATTTCAACTCATTTTGTTACCATTTCAGTTTTAGTTAAGCAGAGTGTATTTCTATATACAAAAAATGTATTATGGCATGCCATTACAGTGATGGACATGAAACCAGCAAAAACACTTCCTCAAGTTACTTCATTCTCATTATTAAATTAAGGTTTTTGTAATGTACACCAAAATACATACCAAGCAAAGTCAGCCGAGGACTGGCTCTTAAAGGGAAATTCCTCTCAACATCAGCAGGTATACCTAATGCCTGTAAAGCTAAGAAAAATTGAACAAATTATAATCTTATAGGACGTATACTGCAAAGCACAATCAGAAGAATCATTAAAAAAAAATCACTGATGAATATTCACATCAGCAAAAATCAGCAGTCCATATGCGCTCTCACCAGAGTGGACCACATGGAAAGTGAAATCAGACGCTGGCAAACAATAGACTGGATATAATGGTGGCTGGACTTGGTTCTGAAGTATTTCACAATTGTTCGTCCACACTCCTCAATAGAAAGCTCCAAAACTTGCTGTACTTTGACATCTGTCATCAGCTCAAAGTGAGCACAAACTGTTTGGGTACTGCCTAGCAATCCTGTCACAATCTGTGTGGCACTGGGAGCATGTGGGGTTTGGGTTGTATTTTCTGATGTCATCCACCAACACACGTATCATCTGGCGTCTCCATTTTGGAGAAGGTCTCAAACCATGTGTAATAACTGAAAGTATTTCCTGTGGCATTCTTTTCCATGGCACCTCAAATACATCAGGCTACTTCATGTCTTGAGAAGGAGCACTGTTAGCAATGTTTGGGGTTTGATGTGCTGATGTCTTGAAGGCAATGGAGGAACTGCTAGGTAAGGACAAGGGAGATGACTGTGATGACCTGGGATGAATAAAACTTGAATCTGATGAGTCACTCACAGTTTCGGTTTCTGAAACAACAAATTGTTTTAATAAAGTAATTAAATAATCACCTGTAGAGAACTCAATGACATGATCTTTCACAGCAATGATATCACTTTATTGAATGAAAATGAATATGTCTAACAATCTATAGCTGCAAAGATATAAATGACCTGTTCTGAAAGCCTCAATTAATTTTCTCTGCTGTATAACTGGCAGCAGATCTTTGAAGTCTTCCCGTTGAACGTATTTCAGGTCATCCACAGATTTGACACCAGATCCCAGGAGCATGAAAACAATCTGTAATTGTGTCTCCCCGGATATACTGGACAAAATTTTGAGCATAATCCTCCTAAGATTCTCTTCCAGTGAAGACATTCTTCTAAAAGTTTGGGAGAGAATGATGAAGAATTAGAAGTGACATTCCCCAAACAGTGTATTCTGTAAGTAGATAATAGTCAAGTAGGTTCTCATGTTCTCTCTGCATAATAAACACCTAATTCTGGAAAGCACAAAGCTTGATACTGTTCAGTAATTAAAAAAACACACAAATTCCTATGAACAAGTACCAGCTTAGTTTTCCCAACAATAAGGCCATCATCATTATAACCTATAACAGGGGTCATCAACATGGTGCCTCTGGGCATCAGGTAGCTCTCAAGGACCACGTGTGGTGCCCTCGAGCCTTTCTAAAACTAGTACAACCCTCCAGTGAGCTACATCTAAATTATTGTATATTTATTTATTTTATTCCATTGCTCTTCCTTTGGAATCACTCTTGAATTTATATAGATTTGAAAAAGACAATATCTAAGCATTAAAAATGTTTGTTTTACATAAAATTCTTGCGAGCTCTGACTTTTCTAGTTTAAAAGGTCAATACTGGTAGCCCTTCATATGATACCGTATCAATGAAGTAGCTCTCAATTTTAAAAAGGTTGGTGACCTCTGACCTATAACAAACATTTTGCTCCTGTATTTAGTCCCATTTACTGACAAAATGGCGATGGCTCTAAAATGGGTGCATTCTCATTTAGTTCTCATTAAAAGGTGGTTTATCAACTTCTCAACCTGCTACAGTATTGAACTGGGAGGATAATATGACGAAATGGCCTCATGTTACAACGAGGAAAGATTTTTCGTAATTTGTTGAGTCCATAGATGGAGACGCTATGAATAACCTGAAAAGCTCGAAAGCTTATCCGTACTTACATAGCGACAAAGTTGGATGTATGCTGATACATAAACACATGAATTTGGTGTACATGAAGGTGGATATTCAACCAAGCCAGTGTATGAATGATTACTTGTATAACGCTTGTGTGGTGGTTATGGAGGAGGGAGAGTTGGAGATTGCAGGGCCACTGTCCACCTTTACAGCTGGACAGTGGCCCTGTCATGCAGCCGCAGAGCTGCCAAAAAGGCAAGTTCACTCACCTTACAATGTAGCTACGTATTTATGTGTTTATTAGTTGTTATTTGTGAGGAAGTTGTTGAAATAACTGTGTGTAATGGTGGCCTATCTATTATATTATCATGAGTCTTGTATAGCTTTCACGTTGTCTGCAATTTACGCTGGGCTCACATTAATCAACAACAATTGCGCATAGAGTCCACTTTAAATGCGCTGGGGAGTGTCACCCCAGCGCATAGAGTCCACTCTGTCACTCCAAGGCGATTTAGAAAAAAAATTCCTCTGTTCGTTCATAGTGCACACAGAAACATCTGCACCACCCCACCCCACCCCACTCAAACATACATACAGTAGTGTGCAGTAGTGCCAGTAGCAGTGATGGGCAGTAGCGCCGCTACATGTAGCGAAGCTTTTAGTTAAACTACATTTTCAGGTAGCTTGACCGTAGCGTCGCTGCTTTATGAATCAAATAACTTTCCTGTAGTGACATTATTTTTTTGATCAAGTAGCGACGTAGCGTCCACAAACGCTACAAAATCCAGGACATAACTAAGAAATGAAACCAGGTTTGCTATTTTGAAACAACATTCAGAGTGAACAATCAATCTGAGTTGTTGGTTGGACATGTTCATGCGCGAGCTTCTACTTTGCCTCTCCTGTCTGTTTCTATCGAAACATGCGCATGCGTATGGCAGTGGAACTTATGGCAAGCCGATTAGGCAAATTATCGTCCGTACAATAACGCGCAGTTCCAACCCGTATTTTACGCAAGCGCGCGTTTTTTACGTCACCGCGCGTTTCCAGCCAGAACACGCGGTGATGTAAAAAACGCGCGCACGCGTAAAATACGTGTGGTGGCGTTTTTTGCATATTATATTATCAGGAGGTTGTCTTTTATGTGCTCAGCCACTAGATTTAAAGGTATTTTACCCAATAAGAACACTGCAGCACCAGACACAACCAGGAGGTCCCTGATGGTTGGGGAAAGGCAGAAAGTAGATGCACCTTCCATTCTGATCCTGTCTAAATCCTGCTTAGTTCAATAATAAGGTCTGATATTACAAAAAACTCACTCTGCTTGTTCTCCCTACTTATGCCCTTGGTGCAGAAGATAAATTAAATCTTTAACAGAAATGTTATTATTAATTCTGAAAATATTATCATGTGAATATAAATACAAAGCATACAGAAAATGCAACTTTATTAAGTGACCTGGTTTATTTTATTTAGCTTTTAATTTCTTTTCAACATTTAGTGAACAATCAGAGTGAGAACACTACTATGGAAGTAAATATGTGCCATCAGAATTTGAATAAAAAATACCTCTGAAATTTGAATGTTGTATATTAGTGCTTACTTTTTCAGTATTAAAATAAATTCAGAATATATTTTTAACCTAAAAAAAATTCAATGTCATTATTTTTGCAGTAAAAAAAAATTTGGTGTAATTTTTTTTTACATGGTTGCAATTTTCAGTTATTAAAAAAATTCACATTCCTATTTCAAAGTGATCAAATTTTCAATATACATATTTTTCACAGTTTAAATTTTCAGTGTTAAAAAATTCAGCATATAAAAAAATTCAACTTTTCAAAATTCAAATGCAACATTTTCGTTGTCCTCCAATTCAACTTGCTCAAATTCGCCGTCTCAAATTCACCGTCTAAAAATTCGCTGTCTCAAATTCAGCGTCTAAAAATTCGCTGTAAAAATGGCCAAGGTTACTTCAGGTCACCTAATCACGTGACACAACCGTCACATTGAAGAAGTACCAGTATCACCCAGGCTGGCGACCATGGAGGCGAACTCAAACCCAACGGTGAGTTTAATACTTTCATATTTCTGTAGTATATTTTATTTTGCGCATGAAGTTTGATACATTATCTTAAAGCCTGATTTAAAATACTGGTTTGGGCCGTTGTTAATCTTACACCGTGTAGAACCGGCATATTACTTCTCGCTACCTCCTAGCACCCCCCCTCCCCCACCCAATTTCCCCCGTTTTATTTCAAAAAGAAATACCACTTGCGCCAAGTCTAGAATCTTTAAAGAGAACTGGGTGGTGACTTTCTGGGTTGTTTGTATGTTGTCTTAGGTGAAACTGAGACAGGCAGTCTTAGTAAAGTCGTAATTTTTCAGGAGATGCTAACGCTAATGTAGTAAGCTAATATGGCTGCCTTGTGTGCTTCAAAGATACAGACGTGAGAAGGAAGACACACATCCCAGGCTGAACAGTGTCAGTGAGGATGAATGCTAGCAATTTTTTTAAAAATTAAGAGGGAAACTGAAGAAATCATACTGTCTCTTTATTCTTTAAAACTTATGTTGCTGTAGTTTTAGCTTATCTAGTGAAATAGAATGACACTTTCCATCTGCTAGATCAGGGATCTGCAACCTGTAGTTCTGGACTACAGGTTCCCACGGGGGCCATGGACTACAAGACATTTTCCAATGTTATAACTTAGAATTTTGGAGTAATATATAGTTCCACTGTCAGATTATATCGCTTATAGCTATTACTTTTTCATCAATATTAAGAACTTTTAGACTTAAAAGGAGCTTGCTGAAAATTTACTTGTAAGTTAGTTTTGTCTTGTGTCAAATGTCCTAAGACATTTGTGCAAAAAACTATTCCAGATTCTCGTTAAGATTTTTCACTTTTTGCAGTGAGAGTCCCTGTAGCTGCAGTTGGTTCTCACACTTAAGATTAGTACACTGGCTTGCTTTCTGTTATAGAGCCAATTTTGAAATGTTGCTGTTCGATTATAAATCTCTAAGATGTATAGGGCAAAAATACATTTCTGAATCCACTAGGACTCTGTAATCAAGAGTTAGAACCAAAAGGGAACAGCTTTCATCCATTATGCTTGTAATCTGTGGAATATATTCCATGAATTTAAACTTTAAGTAATAATTAAAACCCTATGTACTGTTGTATTGTATTTCAGTAACTTACCACTAGGTACTGCATTGTAATGCATCTGTTTTGTCAAAGCACATTAAAATGAAATGTGCTACACAAAAAAAGATTGTCCCTGTCTAAGGAGAAATATTTTCAAAATTTACATGGAAAGTGATCAAAGTTTTTGTTTTATTATATCCAATATTGGGTTCAATGTTCATCTTCTGAAAACTCAGGTACAATGAAAATCCCCCGCTATTGTGTATATTTGTGATTACAAAGACTTTTTGAGCTATGCCAAAATTTGTCATAAATGTTGTAATTATAAGCAACTTATAAATACGTTACACACTTATTTTAGGGTACGTGCCGATCAAGGGGTGGAAAATGTGGACGTGGCACGACTTATGTTTATGATTCGTGGAACAGGAAGAAGCAGTTTCATATCTGGGAAGAGTGTGCACAATCAAAGGTTTTTACAAATGACAAGTTTCAATGTGATGCTTTGCAATGTTTATAGTAACATTAGCTTTGTGTGGTCTTCAATATGACAAGATTTGAACCGTTTATTACTCCATAATTGAAGGATTGAGCGACTGTGGAGAGATCTGTGGACGGCTGTGACGTGCATCTATTATGATGTGCTGCACTACCTAGAAGAAGAGGGATACCTGGACATTTCCAATGAAGCCCAACTCTTCTGTTGCCACTATGTCTTCCTGCCACGTCTGCAAGATTTGGATACTTTCCGCAGTGGCTGGGACAATCACCCACTTCGAACTGAAAGCAACATGACACCTAACCAGCTCTGGGTTCTTGGTCATACACATAATCCAATTCCTGAACCTCATGGTGCCTTGACAGAGGTACGTTTTAATTGGACAATTTAATGTGTAGCATGTCTACTACCATTCACCTAATTTGTAATATCTTAAGTAAATTTTGAGTTGTCTTGATCCCTTCTTTGTGTTTTCCAGGGTGTACAGATTCCCGAAATCGAATGGGAGGACAGCGGGCTTCCTCTTCACGAGGAGTCAAATGTCACAGTACCAAACTCTAATTTGCAACTGACTGACGAACAAATGGCAGCTTTAAGAAATGCAGTAAACCCAAAAGCCACATCACTGTCTTTTGGATGTGACATTTATATTGCTGCAGTTCAGTTTTGTGAGCAGTTTTTTACTGTGTGAAAGTTATCTTACGGGAAAAACACATCACGGTTATGATTAGTTACTTATATACAATCATATGTTAAATATGGTAAGCATAATTTACTTGGTTATTATTATTCACTGAATTTAACTTGTACATAATTGCAAAAAATGACATAAAAAATAAATGCAAAGCATGATTTATTTTGAAGAATACTTAACAGGATCTAGTTTTGTCTTTTTGCCACTATCTTGGCTTCTGTTGATTTTGATTGCTCGGTTCTAAACAGCCCTTTGCCGTTATTCAGCTATTGTATTGTTCAATAAAAATCTGAAAATAAAATGTTCAGCAAATACATCTGAGCCTCCGTTATAATCGCCTTTTAGCCATTTCCCGAATCAGAAGCTACAATCGTAAGCCAACTTCAGCTTCGATCCAGAGAGTTATGATCGCCGCCACAGCTACAGGATCAGACTGACGTCTTCTTCTGTGCAGTCCTGTTCAGGTTAGGATCCTGCTCAGAGTGTGCACGCTATTAATCGCTTCCGTACCAGTTTAAAAATTCACCATTTATGAAATGTAAAGCAAAATGCTGATCATGTTACCACAGAGGTGAATTTTAGTGCTCTTATGGTAAACATGTTAAAGAACTAAAATGTTCTAAATTTGTATTTATTTTTTTTGTTACTCTATAGAAACCCATTAGGTACATTGTTGTAGGACTTCACATTTCTTGCATTAAAAGAATCAGAAAAAGGTTTGTCTTATATAATTTATTTTCTCATACTTGAAGCATATATGAACATTCAAGTACTAAGTACATTCAATAAATGACATTCAATTTTGCATAAAAAACAATTTCACTTTAATATTTAAAACTGCCTGTACAAACAGTACTGACTTAGACTTAAATTAAATATCTACTCTGAACATTTGAATTTGAACTTGACATAACTACAGGAAGTGGAGTAACAGAAATGTTGTCACTCTGAGTTTAAATTATTACATTAAAACATATGTATTGAACTTGTGATCTGACAAAAATCAGAAAACTGAATTGAGTAAATATTTCAACAGAACTGTTCTGCTTAAACAAAGCTGCTTCACAAAAAACTACTACAGCTTAAGTGTAGAATTTTTTTTTTTAACAAGTCGATCACTCAGATCAAGCCAAATCCAGATTGTGTAGAGGAAATGCATGCTAAGAAGTCCTCACTGAATGACTTTTAATTCTTGTAATGACAGGGAAGTTTTAGTGTTTCGTAGCATGTGGCAGCTGTTGGGTAGTTCCCATGAACAATCTCCACCGACAGACTTGATGGAAGATTTTCCCAACCGGTCCAGAATTTCATCAACTCTTTCAGTTCAGGTGGTGTGGCTTTGGAAGAGAGCAAATCCACAATCACACT
The DNA here is from genome assembly GCF_011125445.2 of Fundulus heteroclitus. Classification (NCBI taxonomy): domain Eukaryota; kingdom Metazoa; phylum Chordata; class Actinopteri; order Cyprinodontiformes; family Fundulidae; genus Fundulus; species Fundulus heteroclitus. Next base: position 26,963,461 of record NC_046375.1, read on the forward strand.
TTCAAATCAATTTACCATATATCTGCAACATATGGATAACTTTGTATGTTCCAAAGACAAAAGTAACTGGAGCCACATGTTGGGATAGAGCTAGACTACACAGAGAGAACACACAAACATGCATGCAATTCAACTGTTAGAATTTTGAGCTAAGATTAATACTGAATTGTGAGGTACCACTGCAAGCAACTAAGAAAAAAATTCTACAGGGATGCTTCATTGAAAAGTAATCTGAAAATCTCCAATCAGACACTGGTAACATTACCATTTGCAATGAACTGTTTCAGATATCCTGAAATGCTAATTCTTGAGTGCAGATAAAGTCTAGGAAATCCAGATCCAGGGGCATCCGTTCCAGAACATGCTCCAAACGATCACGGAGCCTATCAAAAATATGATCCAGCAAAAGTTCCTTGAATAGAGAAAAAAGAAAAAAACATGTAAAAAAAAATGTCCGTAAAATAAAAAAGTATTTTGATATCAGTTGGTCAGTATTGAGAAATCACAGTAATATAAATTAAATTATTACATTTAATCTAAAATAAGTTAACAGATGTACTTACAAGCATATATTTTCTTGAAAATAAGTTAAAATCAACTGAAATAAACAAAGGGGTTTGTTTATAGTGTTGCTAGGTAACAGATCGAGGTTTTATACCGCAAAGTAAAAAGAATGTAAAATAATATTGTATATCAACATTTGTCAGATAAGAGAAGCAGAATATATACGAAAAATATATGAAAGACAAAGTAGCAGTTGAAAAACTATTAGTTAAAAAGAAATTTACACTTCATGAGAATGATCACTTTTACTTGGGAAAACTCTGTGGGTTGGGTTGCCACCTTTCAGAAATTAAAATATGGACGCATGCTACGGCCCATGTCACCCTTCTTTCATAATGGTGGGATGGCCGGTGTAGTGATAGAAAGTATTTGGTAAAAAGTCTACTCAAATACTGATTAACTGATCATTACACCTGATATAATGTTCAAAATTTCTCAGACAGCAAGAAATAAAGTTATGTGCAAATATGTATGTGAATGCTGGTTCCAGATCATCACGGGGGCCAGTAGTCCATGGCCCCCGTGGGAACCTGTAGTCCAGAACTACAGGTTGCAGATCCCTGATCTAGCAGATGGAAAGTGTCATTCTATTTCACTAGATAAGCTAAAACTACAGCAACATAAGTTTTAAAGAATAAAGAGACAGTATGATTTCTTCAGTTTCCCTCTTAATTTTTAAAAAAATTGCTAGCATTCATCCTCACTGACACTGTTCAGCCTGGGATGTGTGTCTTCCTTCTCACGTCTGTATCTTTGAAGCACACAAGGCAGCCATATTAGCTTACTACATTAGCGTTAGCATCTCCTGAAAAATTACGACTTTACTAAGACTGCCTGTCTCAGTTTCACCTAAGACAACATACAAACAACCCAGAAAGTCACCACCCAGTTCTCTTTAAAGATTCTAGACTTGGCGCAAGTGGTATTTCTTTTTGAAATAAAACGGGGGAAATTGGGTGGGGGAGGGGGGGTGCTAGGAGGTAGCGAGAAGTAATATGCCGGTTCTACACGGTGTAAGATTAACAACGGCCCAAACCAGTATTTTAAATCAGGCTTTAAGATAATGTATCAAACTTCATGCGCAAAATAAAATATACTACAGAAATATGAAAGTATTAAACTCACCGTTGGGTTTGAGTTCGCCTCCATGGTCGCCAGCCTGGGTGATACTGGTACTTCTTCAATGTGACGGTTGTGTCACGTGATTAGGTGACCTGAAGTAACCTTGGCCATTTTTACAGCGAATTTTTAGACGCTGAATTTGAGACAGCAAATTTTTAGACGGTGAATTTGAGACGGCGAATTTGAGCAAGTTGAATTGGAGGACAACGAAAATGTTGCATTTGAATTTTGAAAAGTTGAATTTTTTTATATGCTGAATTTTTTAACACTGAAAATTTAAACTGTGAAAAATATGTATATTGAAAATTTGATCACTTTGAAATAGGAATGTGAATTTTTTTAATAACTGAAAATTGCAACCATGTAAAAAAAAATTACACCAAATTTTTTTTTACTGCAAAAATAATGACATTGAATTTTTTTTAGGTTAAAAATATATTCTGAATTTATTTTAATACTGAAAAAGTAAGCACTAATATACAACATTCAAATTTCAGAGGTATTTTTTATTCAAATTCTGATGGCACATATTTACTTCCATACACTACACAGTACCTTTAATTTGGTACTAATAACAGTAGTTTGTTTCATAGAGTACTGGGTACTGTACTAGGCAAATAACCTTTTTGTTTTATTTCTAGCAGTAATTACTTCAGTTTGTATTTTATTATGCTGCTCATAAAGCAATGTCTACACTGTGTTAGGTCCTTGGCTGATCTTTAATAAATGTTTTAACCAGTGTATCTGATTCATTTTCGGTTGGTACAACGTTAAGTAGCTTCTGATGTAGTTAAGCTACTTTTAACACATTTCTGTAACTTAGCTTGCTATATTTCTATAGGTGGTAGCTTTTGTGTAGTGAAGCTTAAGTTATTGTTGAGTAACTGATAGCTTAGCTCACTACACTGGACAAGTAGCTTGCCCAACACTGGCCAGTAGTGCGCAGGTCCACTAGGACTCCAGGTACTGTAGCCTACTTTGTTAATGGCTCAGAGATGTCAGTCAACAAGGCTGATTAAGCTTACCATGACCCTGGCTAACCTGTGAAATATGTGACAAGGAGGTGGATTGTGGTTAATTTTTCTCATTCTGTAATAACCTGGGGGGACTCGGGAATGGCATCTGCGTGATAGCTGGCCCCGCTATTTTCTCAGAGTTTCCCATTGGGTCAGAAGCAACCCATGCAGGTGGTGGCGACGTGACTCTTTTATGACTTCATTTAACACAGTACAGAGTTGCTGTCTTCAGTCACAAAGCAAACCAAAAAATATGCAGTGGCTGCGCAAACCGGAAATTGTTAGCAGAAACCAACAAAAATGGCAGCACCCGTAGTTCTGGCTGTGAAACTTGTCTATAGGATCAAAGTACAATTGTCTGATGTTATCACTGTGGTCCTCCAAGAGAAACTCTGTGCACCTTTCTACCACAACACCTTGTGGGAAACGAGTGCCAGAACCTAAAAGAGCTTGCAGAAGCGGATACTCTGCTAAGGTACCACACAAGTTTTCCATAATATGCATCTGTTGTGCAATTACACACTGTTTAAAGTTATTTAATGTTTAATAAGTAACTCTCTGTCTGTTAGGTATTGTCTTGTAAATATCAAAGGGATGATTCGAGGACTGGCGATCAGCAAACACATAGAATGAATGAGTGACAACTTCTCTTCAAGTTCAAGAATTTATTAACAGACGGCTAGTGAAACTTAACTAAAACTACCAAGCAAAGTGAAGATAAAAAGAAGCTAAGCTAAGGAACTATGTACATGCAAAAGAAACAAAAGACAACATAAAAGGGGTGATCATCAGAATAATTCAGTGAATCCTGGTTCACTGCAGATCTGAGTAAAGGAACCAAAGTTCATCTTAAAGAATGTGAATTGAGGTTAAATTAGCTTAACTATCTCAGAACAACATTTGGTATGTGTTTCAACCCATTCACAATGCAAATCCTGAGTTAAACAAAACATTATTTGATGAAATAACATTTTATTTGAGTTAAAGAACCAAAGTTCACCTTAAAGAACATGGAATGAGCTTAAATTAGCTTCACTAATTCAGAACATTTGGTATGTTTTTCAACCCATCCATAATGCAAATCCCAAGTTACACGAAACATTATTTGAGGAAATAACATTTTAAAGAATGATTTGCTCAGTAAAATCATTAACTTTAAGAACGCTTGATCTTATTAATGCGATTATACCGCCGGGAGGCTAGGGGTCGCTGTAGCAATCGGTTGCTATAATCAGCTAATCCTAAACTTAAACAAAACGCCTTTGAATCGATTACCGCATTAATATGGAATATTAATGCGGTAATAACGCCCATAGCACTACCGAACGATGGCGGAGCGAAACGAACAAGCTTAATGCTTGAAACATGCCATTTTCGTGTCTATCCGGGAACCAGAAGTTACCAGAAGCTAAATAGCATTTTGGCTAGCAGACTTTCGCCGCTAACTTTAAAAGCTTCAGCTTTATTTTAGCGGTAATGATTGGGCCAGATAACGCAAGCATCAATATCCCATCAGTGTATAAAACCCTTGTGGAGATAACGTTTGTTATAACCATAAAAACACACTCGTATTACATCGACAATGGCATGGTATGAACATGCTAGTGGAAGCTACGTCAGTTAGCTCCCTGTGTTTAAAAACACAATGTACGCATTTTACAAGTTTTCCAAATTAACCATGTAACTCTCCCTGCTCATCATGTGAGTTCGGTTCACTTTGGCCATTCAAGGAAGAGCAGTGGAAAGCAGGGGATACATAGGTCCTTTCAGCAGCGGGCAAGCCTGTGGCTCTGCGGCCTAGCCGACACGTGGTCGGGGTACCGTTCCAAGGTCCTGCATGCAGTCTCTGATCCGGTTGCAGTTGAGTCCCCGGCATGCAGTAAAATCTGGACTGAATTTCAGTCCAGATTTTGCCCTCAGCTTGGGAAAGTGGGTCCTGTGCCGGCTTTTCGGCTCAGTTTGGAGTCCGCTGAGGAAGCAAAACAAAGCTGGCATAGATGGATTAATTCATTTCGGCATCTGTTTTAAGCAGAAGTGAGAGACTTATCCTTGATTCGGCTGGAACTTAGTTCTAGAGAGGCACCCTTTTACTCAGCCTCTGGGTCTTTCGGGCCTCACGAGGCTCCATGGTTGCTGGTCTAGGGCGGACTCTCTCCTTGAGAGTCCCAGGAAGGAGTGGGCTTGTGAGTCCCATGTGGCTCAGAGGGCATGGCTGGCTGGCCGGTCTCAGCCAGCACAATCCATGTCCTCCACAGCAGACCCAGGAAGAAAGTGGATAGAAGAAACTGAGGGGTGTAGTCTGTGGGAGCAAGCTTTTTAGGACTGATTGCACCCTGCTGAGAGGGCTGTCTCTCCGGAAGTTTGAAATTCCTCTGATCACAACCCCCGTTTGATTTTACCTCTGGTTATATGCTGTTCAAAATTCACTCTGAATTTTGCCATGGCGCGATGGCATAACACATCTTTTGTGTTTTCCCCTTGAGAATTTGTTGCCTTATAAACCAAGTCTCTGATTTTATAATGAGCAAACTTGGTTTATCTTTTCTGTTGGACTTAGGTCCAAGGCAATGGCTCCTATCAATATCCCCAGGCCTCAGGTCAATTAAGATTTGTTTGATGATGCCTATTATAACGTTGTTTGGGTTTCACAGTCATTTTCTGGAACACCATAGATGATGAGGCAGTTTCTTTCAGATTACTGCCCTTGCTCATCTAATACACCCTCAGTGTCATTGTATATGATTTGTAATTTGATTATTTTGCCGACCGTCCCTTTCCATTCATGTCTTAAAGAATCTCTGAAAAATTCCGCAATGAAATCTGTGATTACACATTTTATGGGCTCAATCAGAGAGTCAACCAGAAGTTGACTAATTTTACGGATGAAGCCACAATCCTAGAACAGTGTTAATTTGTTTGCTTACTGTGTCCTTTATGGTTCCAGCTATAACCCTTTTACGGCATCATGTTTTGCTTTACTTTTGTCCTGTTGAGTCCCAAGTTGTTTGTCCGGCGCTCCGCTACGCCACACTGTTGGGAAAATAAAGCCTCCTTCGAAACTGTAAATCCAAAGAAGCACCACAGCGGGCTGACAGATCAGTCACAATTTTATTCTCCTTTGGGACACAGCAGAGGCATAAGAATAGATCAAGGTATATTTAATAAACCATAATATTGTTGGTTGATCTGAGCAAAGTTTGCTACATGTGTCTCATCTTGATGATGTCATTCAGGCTTTTTTGGATGTTGATGGTGATGTTGTCTTTTTACTTCAGACAAATGTCCACAGGAATCTTTCATTCATATTAACAAAAAGTCCTAAAAACTTAACCACATCATTATGATTATTTAAATTACTGATAGGTTTAAGAATTACAGTGAAAAAGACTCAAAGTTAAATTTCCTTAGCTCCCCATGGCAAAAAACAAAGGTACACCTGGTTTGGCATTCTGTTAGCTGTGATACCATACAGGGAGGCAGATCAGCTGCCATCATCATATAACATAGGAAGATTCCTGGATCAATGTGTGCTTCTGTGCTTTTTGTGCTTCTGCTTTGTCTTCCCTAACCCCCAGTTGGTTGAGGCAGATGACCGTTCACACTGAGACAGGTTCTGCTGGAGGTTTTCCTCCCTGTTAAAGGATGATTTTTCCTCTCCACTGTCACTTCATGAATGCTCTGTATGAGGGATTGCTGCAAAGCCATTAACAATGCAGACGTCTTCTGTGGCTCTACGCTCTTTTAGGAGGAGTGAATGCTGCTTGATGCAATCTGCTGTGTTTCCTTAGGAAACTTTTTGACCAATTTGTATGGTTTGATTCATTTTGACTTTGCAAAGTGTTTTGAGGTGTTGTGAAATGATGCTATATATATATATATATATATATATATATATATATATATATATATATATATATATATATATATATAGAGAGAGAGAGAGAGAGAGAGAGAGAGAGAGAGAGAGAGAGAGAGAGAGAGAGAGAGAGAAGCTGTGTGTTTTAGATGTTAATTCTTAGCTGCACAACTGTAGAGCTGTACATTATTACTTAGGAGGTTGCCACCCATTGAGAACTTCTGTTAGATTTCTCGGAATAACATGGTGTTTGTTCCGATAAACCCATTTCAAACTAAACCTACACGTGTGGTGGTCCCCTCTCTGGTGTTACAGTCAAAATGAAACACCATCTTAAATGGATGATGAAGCAAAGTGTAGAGTATATCCAAAGCCTATGTTTGTGTCAGAACATTTTTCTAAAGCTATTAATTTGTAGTATGCTTGAAAAAAACTTGTGTTCCTTGCTTCAAGAAGAAGGACTATTGAAGCAGCTGGAGCTTCATTGTATTTTGTCCTAGCATCCTGAGCTGTAAACATCATGGGGAAAAAAAATGGATCTCATTCACTTTCACTTATTTCAGATGGGATTATACCTGGCACCCTTCCAGTTACAAGTCATACCTTCTCTATACTGTTCAGCCACTGTAATTTCTTTGCAATTCTCCGTGGACCTCATCATCCTGTGATGTGTTTTCTCCTGACGGTAATCCATCCCTGGCTGGGCTGACACGTGTTTGCAAGGACATTGGCTGTTGGGAAATAAATCAGCTGAATGCGGCAATGTTAATGGTGCTCGCCACCTAATCTCAGACAGATCAAAGAGCAATAGAAAAGCCATAATTATCCACTTGGCCAGCAGCTGAAAGAATTCGCTTTTTGCTCAGGGATTCCCTCCTGAGAAGCACTGAGTCATGAATTGAAGTAAACGGAATGGGAAAGAGGTTCATTTAAAATGCTCGGGTTAAAACAAAAAGGTGTTAAGTAGCGTCTGTATTTAATATAAAATATCACTAGAATAAAACTTGCAGATTACATAGTTATCAAAACACTATCAACTACGCATGCCAACAGATGATGAAAAGTGTCCAACTTTAAATACCTGGGAGCAGGCCAGCAGACAGCTTTGCCGGGCCCTGAGACAACAATTTGTTTTTGGGGCCCGCCACACAACCCTACAAACAAACACAATATCTGTGTCCATGGTTTCTTTTATACTCTGAAAATCTCAACTTCGTAAGAGAGCAGCCAGCCTGTTAGGTCAAATAAGTCATTTATTGAGCAGTTTACCATCCAGTCCCCATCAATTTTCCCATCCATTGTGGGAGGTAGAATAGGTCAAATACTTTGGGAATTCCTGCCCTCTGAATCTGCTGGCAGTTCCTTCGCCTTCTGTGAGAAAGACATCCATTTCGTCATTACATGTACAATGTTCACTAGCTCAAATTTTAGCCGGCCATAATGCAGAATCATTGAAATTAAGTGGGTGATCGATCTCATATCCATTTGGCTCTCTGACCAGGAAGCCAGCCCCTCCATCTTCACTCTGACTGTTATCTTTGGTGGGAAAGGAGCAACTTTGTGTTCTACCATTGGTGGGTTAAGCTTTCTGGCAATTTATTCATTTATTAAAATTTCAAATAGCATTCCTGCATTAGAAAATATATTATAATGCTTTTACTGTGATTTACTGAACCTTTTCAGTTTGACGGTTAATACAATTCTTACTTTTGTCATCTATTTTCTAATTCAGTACAAAATATTTCACATTTGGGGAATGTATTCTATGACATCCCAAAATTACTAAATTTACCAGGTGTATTTATTTACATTGTGCACTATTATTTGGCAGGGAAAAAATACAACACAATTCGAGAAATCCATCCTCAAGTTATTAGAAAAGAGCGGAATAAAAATAGAAATGTTTACATGGATAATTTATAGGTCCGCTACCTTAATAATCTGTGCTGCATCATTCTTCAATCTGACATAAAGAAAGTAGGAAAGGATTGTGTAAAAAAGTGGGTAATATCTCTTTCAGGGTCTGTCCCTACCAGCTTTGCATATTTAGACTGAAAATGTTGCCCATTCTTCTTTGCAGAATGGGCAAACCAATTTGTCGTCCAAGAGCTACGTTTGTTGCTCTCTGTGAAATCCTTCCTTGCCAGCCCGTTCATCTATTCTCTACCTTCAAGTTCATCTCTGTCAGATGCTTTTCCAGTCAACTTCTAAGAACTTCCTTACTGACATTATCTTTGGCAGTTATCTCTCACGGCTGTGAATGCTTGCTCCACCTGCCTGTCCGTTCTCCATCACCTCCGTGACTCCCCAACATTCACCCCTGGATCTCAATACTTCTCTCCTGGCCATATATGCAACTTTTCAGTCCTCCACTTGCAAGATTCTACACTGAGCAACCCAAGCTATGATTGTCTTCTCCATTCCAGATCACTAAGAACCCACAAGTCTGTACTTGGCCCACTCCACCTTCCAAAAACAACTCCTATTTATATTTAAATACATATATATTGAACTGTTCGCTGTGTCTCACTCATGGTTTTCTGGATGTGGGTCAAGCAAATTCTCCCAGATCATGTCAAATTAAGCTTTGTTTGTTCCAGTGAAACTAGTCTAGTCAAGGTCTGTCTTAGTTTATTCCTTTGTTAATGTAATGTTTTTTTTTCTTTTCCTATGTAAGATTTCCCTCTGTAATGTTTGTTCTGTTCATGCACAGCTCTTTGAATCATCTTGTTACTGAAAAGTGTTATATGAATAAACTTGCCTTGCCTTGGTTGTAATGAGAAAAATGTGGAAATCTTCAAGAGGTATGATTACTTTTGCAAGCTGATATGTTGAGTATGGAAACTTCTTTCATCGTGTTGGGTCAACTTGCACTCAGGGTGAACTTACTTGGATGGTCATACCTGGATATGTTGGCAGTTGTTTTTCATTAAAGACTCACAAAAACATGAAACACACAAAATGGGGATGGCATTATAAGTAACACAAATACTTTATGGCTGGGAGAGAATGGACAATTTCTTTTTTGACAATTAGACACAAACAAAATGTGTTTAGGCACACAAACTTGACAAAAAAGAAAAGAAAAAAAGAAAATGTCATTGCGACTTTAGAGTCATTTAACAGGCATTAACTTGGCCTGACTAGCAGAACATTTTCTTCACATTATAAATACAGGATCTAATTGTATGTTTCAGATTATCTTAATTGTCTTGATTGTCTTAATGGAAATTTATGTTGTCTTTATACATTTTATGTACTAATTTTAAATGGCATCTACTGAAAATTGCCATTAAAACATATGAATATCTACCATTACATATAGGTATTGTTGGAGATGTGCAGTCATTGTATGGGAAAAACACATGACATTCAATGTTCATTCTTTGCTGGATTTGAGCAGACATGTTGCACACTGGGGTCCTCTGTGGGCTCACTCAGCATTCATGTTTGAAGATTTAAATGGGTACCTCCAGAAACAAGTAGAAAGTAATCAAGGTGTGCCACAAAAAACATGCAAACAAAGGGGATCATAGCGTGCTTTCCCTCACTTAAAGTAATTATTGACAAACGCATCTGCAGAAGTTAAAGGTTTTCCACGATGATATGAGACAAAGAAACAAGTACAAAAGGTTTACTGAGGCAACTGCCCTTGGTCCACCAAACATAAGACTCTACAACTTTACTATGGGAGAATAGCTGTAAATGTCCATCCATCCATCCATCGTCCTCCGCTTATCCGGGGTCAGGTCGCGGGGGTAGCAGCTTCAGTAGGGAGGCTCAGACGTCCCTCTCCCCAGCCACCTGGGCCAGCTCCTCCTGGGGAATCCCAAGGCGTTCCCAGGCCAGCCGAAAGACATAGTACCTCCAGCGTGTCCTGGGTCTTCCCCTGGGTCTCCTCCCCGTGGGACGTGCCCGGAACACCTCACCAGGGAGGCGTCCAGGAGGCATCCTGACCAGATGCCCGAGCCACCTCAACTGGCTCCTCTCAACGTGGAGGAGCAGCGGCTCTACTCTGAGTCCTCCCCGGATGACTGAGCTCCTCACCCTATCTCTAAGGGAGAGCCCAGACTCACTACGGAGAAAACTCATTTCGGCCGCTTGTATCCGGGATCTCGTTCTTTCGGTCAGGACCCAAAGCTCGTGACCATAGATGAGGGTAGGAACGTAGATCGACCGGTAAATCGAGAGCTTCGCCTTTTGGCTCAGCTCTCTCTTCACCACAACAGATTGGTACAGTGAATGTAATTTGGGTTAATGGGTCCTTCTACTTTAAAGCAAAACAAAGAAACAACTCTGTTGTGCTTCTGAAAGATGGAAGCATCTTTTCACTGTCACACTTTATTGAGACAAGTGATCAGTGTTTATATGCCATAGGAAAATATGATAATTGCATAGAATGTGTTCATGGTGCAGCAGGCAAAGCTGCACCATGACAGTCATATGTTGTTCTAAGTACCCACATTTTAAGTTTTATTTTGTACCATTTTACTAAGAATCTTGTATCCACTTTCACTGTCTGATGTATGATATTCAAGTTTAAACTAAAATAGTTACAATCTTTTTAATATGGAACTAAAGTGGAAGTTCAACTGAAGAAACTCTGCTTACTTCCATCCAATTGGAGGCCGGTCCGCTTCTGTCACATCCAATCTGCTCCGGGCCACACCTCCACGAAGTCCAATCAGCATCCAGCGTTCTACTTAAAAGCTGCTCCATATCATCCCTCAGCCTGCTTCTCAGCAATTGCGAGAAGACTGATCATGTCGGACTTCGATTCGGATTACCCTACCGGGTCCCTATCGTACATCCTAGGAACCAACCAATCTTCAAACCCTCCAACCCGAAGGAGCTCCCGCATAGCCGCGCTTTCATCTCCCTCCTCCGTTTTACGCTCCAAGCGGATTCTGCCAGGCTCTGACCTCGACTCCGCTCAGCGATCCCAACTTGCCTCCCTTCTGCCTCAGTATGATTCCTCTCCTTCTGCTCCGCCATCCGCTCCTCCGTCCGTTTCGAACCCAGGTCTCAAGCGGGTAAGCAAGTCCTCCGCTCCCCCCGCCAAACGCGGCAGAGGACGCTCCAGCTTCACCCCAGTTCCAGCCGCTGTTGTGCCCGGTCCCTCTCTTCGCTCCGAGGCAAATCCAGGTCCTTCTTCAACTGTTCCCATTATGCCGGCGGCTCACTCCTCAGCGGGACCATCCTCCCCCAATCCTTTTCCCGTCGAACAGTTTTCAGCTTCTCTCTGCTCAACCTTGGACTCTCTCAATCGATCCGTCTCAACTTTGTCAGCTCGCATCGAAGCCATGGGAAATTCCCACACTGCCACGTCATCTCTGCCGCAGCCGGATCCCCTCCCGCCCCCTTCCTCATTCACACTTGCAAACGCCCTTCCCGGGCCAGCATTAGGCACACCTTATGTTCCTATGTTTGCTAACGTTTCTTCCCGCCTCCGCTCAAGTATTATTCAAGGAAAATACGTCAATTTAGTTTCACTTATTCTTCCCTCACCCGAAGTCGATCACCAGGTTGCATCTGCAGGCGATTTCACAGCCATTTTTAAATCATCCGATCCCCGTTTATCTAAAGACCTCACTATCGGCCAGTTCCTCGCAGCATTCAGCATTTACCGAGACATCCTCTGTTCAGTTTATCCGGATCGCAGGGTCGAGCTCGATTCATATCTCGCTTTAATAGCAGATCTCCAGATCAAATTCGGCAATAACCTCTTCTATCAATATCACAAAGCATTTGCTAAAAAAGCAGCTGCAACCTTGGCACAATCCGGGGTCTGCTTGAACTGGTCCATTCTAGATACAAATCTCCTCATCATGTTAACCCAGTCTATTCCTTGTTCCTCTTGCCATTCTTCCGGTCACCTTAGTGCATTTTGCCCATCAATCCCCTTCCAATCCACTCCGTCTATTCCTCCGCCGCCTCCTCTTACCTTCTTTCAGCCTACTGACCGTAGAGGCAGGAAAATCCAGGTATTCAACTCCAGACCAATTTGTAATAATTTCAATGAAAGCACATGCTCCTTCCCTAACTGCAGTTTTCTCCATATTTGCAGTTATTGCAAGGATGCGCATCCCAGGTCTGTCTGTCCTCGCCGAGCTCCGTTCAAAAGAAATCGTATTTCCAAACCCTAATAGCCCGTCATCTTTCAACCCCCATTATCATTTCCGAACTGGCAGTTTGTCTTCTCTCTCACCCAGACCGCACTTTCGTTAATTTCATCCTCACCGGTTTATCTCAAGGTTTTCTGGTCGGGGTCAGCAACCCCCCTTCCCTGACTCATGTCTCTCCCAATCTCCAATCCGCTCTAAAAGAACCCATTGTTGTCGACCAGTTACTTCATAAAGAAGTTTCAAAAGGTTTTATGATGGGTCCTTTCAAAACCTCTCCTTTTGCCCTTTTTCGCGTGAGTCCCCTAGGGGTTGCCACACGCAAATATTCAGGAAAAAAGAGGCTCATCTTAGATTTGTCTGCCCCCCATTCTGGTCATCACTCCTCTATAAATAGCCTCATCCCTCTTTCCCATTTTTCCCTTCACTATGCTTCCGTAGATCACGCCATCTCCTTAATTAAGCTTACTGGTCAAGGAGCCTGGCTGGCCAAAGCTGACATCTCCGACGCCTTCAAAATCGCTCCTATTCACCCCTCTCAATGGCACCTATTTGGTGCCAAATGGAAATCTCTGTTCTATTTTGCCGTCCGTCTTACGTTCGGCTGCAGGAGCAGTCCCTGTCTGTTTGATAAAATTTCTGAAGCTCTGTGCTGGATTCTTCTCAATGTCACTAAACTTCCTTGCGTTCTACACCTCCTGGATGATTTCTTACTCATAGACCCTCCCTCCACCCGTCCTAGTGAATCACTTCCAAAACTTAAAACGCTCTTTACTCGTCTTGGCGTTCCTCTGTCGGAAGAGAAAACCATTGGCCCCGCAACTAAAATAGAGTTCCTAGGCATCATCCTCGATTCAGTGGCCATGATGGCTTCCCTGCCCACAGATAAACTATCTCGGATTCGCGAGATTTCGCAATCATATAGCACCGCATCAGCCGTTTCCAAGCGCCAATTGCTTTCATTGCTCGGTCACCTTAATTTCGCCATGCGCATTATTCCGCAAGGCCGTTCTTTCATTTCCCGGCTGCTTGACCTGGCTAATTCAGTTCCATCCCTCCTAGATCAAGTCTCTCTGGACGACGGTTGCCGTTCAGATCTTTCTTTTTGGGCTAAATTGCTTTCCGAGTGGAACGGCAAATCTTTCTTCTACAACGACATCGTTCACTCTGCCGACATGCTGCAATTTTTTACGGATGCCGCCCCATCCGTAGGTTTTGGGGGGTTCTTTCAAGAAAGATGGTTTGCTGATAAATGGCCTTCATCTTTCAACAACTCTCACTCATCCGCGCTTTGTGAGGTCTACCCCATAGCCGTAGCTTGCCGCCTGTGGGGCCCTCTCTGGAAAAGGAAGCGTATCTCCGCTTTCTGCGACAACATGGCTGTGGTAGATGCCATTAACAAAGGTCGCTCCTCCTCCCAGTCTTTCATGCCCTTCATCAGAAGTATAACTTGGCAAGCTGTTACTAATAACTTCATCATCTCTGCTCGTCACATTCCCGGTCATTCTAACTCTGCTGCTGATGCTCTCTCTCGTCTTAAATTCCAGACCTTCCGCAATCTTCGTCCTTCAGCCGACCTTCATCCGACCCCCGTTCCTCCTCTAGAGGAACTCGTTCTCAATTAACCCATACTCTTCATTCTTACTTACTTACTTCCAGTTTTTACATGAGATCAGGTTTAGCTCCCTCAACACTCAGAACCTATAATTTCGCTCTGCAACTCTTTGCAAAATTTTGCTTGAGTCTCAATATTCCCTTATATCCTATACTTGTTACTTCAGTTTTGGCTTTCCTTTCCTACTGCTTTGACAAACGCCATTTCAAACTTTCCTATATCCGCGGCTTATTAGCTGGTATCAATTTCTTCTCAAAATGCTATAATCCTGATACTCCTAGTTTTTTCCAAAATTCCTCCGTTAAGCTCCTTCTCAAAGGACTGGCAAAACATTCTTTACGCTCTCCTGATCCACGCAAACCTATAACCTTCCTGATCCTGCAAAAGCTTCTGTCCGCTCTTTCATCTAGCACCTACTCTTCTTATGTTAAATCTCTCTTATCTACCACCTTCTCTCTGGCTTTCTTTGGCTTCCTGAGAGTAAGCGAATTCACTTCAAACAATAGTCATTTCGATCCTTCACGAGATTTGTCCCTTTCTGATCTTCGTTTCTATATCGACCACTACAAAATATTTTTGAAACATTCTAAAGGGAAAGGCTCTTGCTCCATTTCCATAGCTCGTATAGATGGTCCCTTCTGCCCATTCATGACCATGTTCAAGTTCGTTCAAAAACGCCACAAGGCTTTCCCTCATTCCAAAGCCCTTTTCGTCACACCCGAGGGTTCTCCTATATCGGCTCGCTGGTTCCAAGACCATCTCAGGATTACATTAGAATCCTGCGGCCTTTCATCCATTCACTACACCAGCCACTCCTTTCGGATAGGAGCAGCCACAACAGCATCCACTTGCGGAATCTCTGCTGCTTCTCTTCAGCAGCTGGGCCGTTGGACATCATCCGCCTTTACTTCGTATATTCGCCCCGAACACTCATCAATCCTAGCAGCTCAACGCTCTCTCTGCCTTTAGGGTAAGCTAACTACAAATACTGGTGGTAGTTATATATTCATCATCCTCCTCGTCACGTGTTTGTTTCATGCCCAGTCTTCACACTGTCATGTGCCCTTCACGAGCTCTGCTGATCTGGCCAGGCGTTCGTAAAGTATTCTGTCAAATTCTCTTCACCTACTTTCATCGTGCACTGCCACGTGCTACGTTGTGTGCCTTGTCTCGTGCCCTGTCTCGTACCCCGCTCGTACCTGTCCCATACCCCTGCCATGTGCCCTGCCATGTGCCCTGCCATGTGCCCGGCCATGTGCCTGCCATGTGCCCGGCCATGTGCCTGCCATGTGCCCTGCCATGTGCCCGCCATGTGCCCTGCCATGTGCCCGTCTCCTACTCCTCATGTACTCTGTATGTGCCTGTTTCGTGTCCTTCATGTCATGAGCATTCATTCTTTCATGTCCCCATGCATCAGCCCCATGCATCAGCCCCATGCATCAGCCGTGCAGCAACCCCGAGCACCGGCCTGAGCACCTCACCATTCATCTCACCTCATCTCACCATCCATCTCACCATTCACCTCACCTCACCATTCACCTCACCTTCATCTCCCATTCCACATCACTGTTTTGTAGGCCTTCGCGGCAAAAGGCCCTGTTTTGTAGGCCTTTGCGGCAAACGGCCCTGTTTCGTAGGCCTTCACGGCAAACGGCCCTGTTTTGTAGGCCTTCGCGGCAAACGGCCCCGTTTTGGTAGGCCTTCGCGGCAACAGCCCTCTCATTAAGCTACGCTGCTTCTCCTTTTCATTCTTCTCTGCCTGTCTGGAGCACGCTTTCTCTGTGGCGCGGACCTCGGCGAATTTTGGGGGAAATATCCCAACTCTCATACATCTGTTATGTATATTAAAATATAAATCAACATTCATGTTTCCTGCCGAGGTCTGAGCGCCAAACTGAATTTGTATCAATAAAACTCTTCTAATTGATTCCCTTTTTCTCTGTGAGTTTTTCAGATTGAAATGGAACTAAAGTGGAAGTTCAACTGAAGAAACTCTGCTTACTTCCATCCAATTGGAGGCCGGTCCGCTTCTGTCACATCCAATCTGCTCCGGGCCACACCTCCACGAAGTCCAATCAGCATCCAGCGTTCTACTTAAAAGCTGCTCCATATCATCCCTCAGCCTGCTTCTCAGCAATTGCGAGAAGACTGATCATGTCGGACTTCGATTCGGATGACCCTCAACCCACCTCCATCCCCTTCTCCACCATAGTAGCAAGCTCTACCAGGCTTCGTCAATGCACCTTCATCCTCGTTCCTAACAGACTGCTGTTCCTCCTGGACTCTCCGGAGTTTTTTCCGCAACTCCCTCGGTCCGGCAGAGACCGCCATGTTGAGCCCGGTTCTGCCAGAGGTTTCTTCCCAAAGGGGAGTTTTTCCTCTCCACAGTCGCTTCACGCTTGCTCAGCATGGACAGCTCTCAATCTAAGTTATCCTAGCGGGACCAGCTAAAGCTATCGCCTCTCAACCAACTCTTGGACTACCTACTTTATCTATCTCCACTCCACCACCAGTTTCAGACCCGGGGGAAATATCCCTACTCTCATACATCTGTTATGTATATTAAAATATAAATCAACATTCATGTTTCCTGCCGAGGTCTGAGCGCCAAACTGAATTTGTATCAATAAAACCCTTCTAATTGATTCCCTTTTTCTCTGTGAGTTTTTCAGATTGATATATATATATATATATATATATATATATATATATATATATATATATATATATCCTCTTACTATATATATATATATATATATATATCCTCTTACTATATATATATATATATATATATATATATATAGTAAGAGGATATATATATATATATATATATATATATATATATATATATAGTAAGAGGATATATATATATATATATATATATATATATATATATATATATATATATATATATATATATATATATATGTGTGTATGTGTGTCCCGAGCCCGAAACATCATCAGGGACCCCTCACACCTCCATCATGGACTATTCTCCCTGCTGCCCTCTGGGAAGAGGTTCCACAGCATCCGCTGCAGGACCACCCGGTTCTGCAAAAGCTTTTTCCCTGCTGCCATCAGACTGTTGAACTGCAGAAGTATAAAATGGACTGTGTACCACACTCGCTGATTTGCACATTTGTATTGTATCCTTATCCACCATTATAAATGCTGCTCAACTCTTAGTCTCCAATATCACTGCTGCACTTTATCCGGAAACTTAGTGCATATTTGTTTACATTTGTTTACATTTCAACTGCCTACTGTTCACTGCTGCACTTTATCCGGAAGTCAGTTGAAACTTATCCTGTAACTGACTGCAATTTATTACTGCATTTTTATCCTGTACTGTAATTCACTGCAAGGTATCCTGTAGAGTTACTGCAATTTTTCTGAGCTGTATGAAAACGAAATTTCATTCTGTATGCACTCTGTGCATACAAAATGACAATAAAGAAAGTCTAAGTCTAATATATATATATATATATATATATATATATATATATATATATATATATATATATATATATATATATGTCCCTAACACACCAGCTCCTGGTGTGGGCGTCGTCTCGCCTCACCAGCCTCAGGGCGGCCTATATTCCAGGCTGGCGCAACGGGCCCGCAGACTTCCTCTCCCGCACATCGCCTCTTCCGGGAGAGTGGCGGCTCCACCCGGAGGTGGTGGATCACATCTGGGGGACATTCGGCAGAGCAGGCGTGGACCTCTTTGCCTCCAGAGACACGGCCCACTGTCCCCTCTGGTTCTTCCTGTCAGACAGTTCCTGTCCCCTGGGGTGCGATGCGCTGGCCCATGATTGGCCCAGAACTCTCCTGTATGCCTTTCCCCCATTGGGTCTGATTCCCCAGACCCTCCTGCGGGTTCTCCAGGAGGGGCACAGGCTCCTGCTGGTATCCCCATTCTGGCCAGCGAGGACTTGGTTTCCTCTGCTGTGCAGGCTTTGTTACAGCTGGCGATGCCCCTCCCATTCAGGAGGGACCTCCTATCCCAACTGGGGGGTCAGACTCTCCACCCCGACCCGGGCCGCCTGCGCCTTTGGCTTTGGCTTTGGCCTCTGCAGGGTCCGACCCGGCGTTCTCCCGATTCGGGGGCAATGTGGGCCACACAATAGCCTGTGCATGGGCACCATCCACCCGGGCTGCTTACACTGCCAGATGGGCAGCTTTTACCACCTGGTGAGTCATAAGGGGCAGGACCCCATACACTGTCCCATTCAATCCCTGCTGGCCTTTCTTCAGGAGTTGCTTAACCGGGGGCTGTCCCCTTCCATCCTGAAGGTCTATGTGGTTGCCATTTCCCACTGGCACACTGGGTTCAATGGCTGCTCCGTTGGAAGGTGTAGGGACATAGTACTGTTCCTCAGGGGCGCTAGACGCTTACATCTTCCGAGGCGCCGGGTGGCTCCTACCTGGGATCTTAATTTAGTACTGGAAGCTCTTCATTCCCCACCCTTTGAGCCGATTGCAGCAGTGGATCTGGAACGGCTCTCAATGAAGACGGCCTTCCTGCTGGCCATGGCTTCCGGCAGACGAGTGGGGGAACTGCATGCCCTGTGTATAGTCGAGCCCTGTTGTTGGTGGAACCCGGATGGCTCTGGGGTGACCCTGTGGACTGATTCTTCCTTCGTCCCTAAGGCCCCCACAGTGGCAGGCACAGTCTTGCCGCTTCGGTTATCCCGGTTCGAGTCCGGGACCCCTTCTGAAGCTCTGTGCCCAGTCAGAGCGCTGGGGGCCTATGTCCGCGCTACAGCGACCATGCAACTGACCGACAGCCTCTTCGTATGCTATGCTGGCCAGCGGCGAGGTCGTGCCCTGTCCAAGCAACGGTTGGCACGTTGGGTTGTGGGGCGATATCTGTGGCATACTCTCTGCAGGGTCTCTTTTCAGGCGTCAGGAGGATTTACCAAACCAATTAACAGCTGAAGCCCCAGCTTTTAAATGAACATTAAAATTTCGCACAAGACGGCGCGCATGTGGTGCAGCAGGTAGCGCGACCCATATACAGAGGCCTTAGTCCTCGACGCGGTCGACCCGGGTTCGAATCTGACCCGCGGTCCTTTGCCGAATGTCTCTCCCCCTCTTCTACCCCCCTTCCTTTCAGCCTACTTTCGGAAAAAGCGAGCCACTAGAGCCGCAATAAATACATTTAAATTTAACAGATTAAGAGGCTTTTTAAGATGGATTTGGTTAGCAGAGCTGTTTTCTGATCAAGCTTGCAGCCATAACAGCTTCTGAATGAAGGATTGCTGTGGCAGCCGCATGCACAGTACCCTCACTCACGTACTGTGCATGCGGCAGTGAACGGTACCGGTGAAGTGCAAATTCAGTTTCCCCGTGAAAATCTGTTCGCACAACAACAAATTACTGTCACCACTGTTTAAGAGGAAAATTATTTATAACCCTGCCCGCTGCTTTGTTAACAAACTGCAGCTGGAATTTGTGATGAACACAATCTGGGAATTAGGTTGAGGTTAAAATAAAATAAGTCATCAAGTCTATGTTCTCTGTGTTTCTTGAATGTGTGCTACACCACCATAAAGTATCTCCTTCACAAATAACTTGTGGACACAACTTATCTAGTATGTTCCCAAGCATTATTTGAGCATGGCCACTACTTAACAATCTCTAAAAAATTATTCTGTCCATGTCACCATGTGGTCTATGTATGTTATTATTACTGTCCCTTCTTTAAAAAAATAAGACATATGTCATGGTATTAAAACACAGTATCTATCAAATCTAAATTTTAATGCGCATTTTATATCAATCGTTTTCTTCTTTAAGAGTTGCTGCATGCAACCCATTCTAGAATATTAACAGTGACAAAAGAAAAAGCAGTCATATTCACAAATAAATAAACACTGTTATGTTCATATAATTATCCTCACCTAAATAATAGCAATAGTTTTACATAGATCTTTATGTCACTGTCATAATCTGTAATATCCAAAAGTCTACCTTCATGTTTCCTTATGTTTTCTGAAAATGTGAATTTTTTTTGAGGAACTTAAAGTTGGGGCAGGAATTTGTAAATGTGAAATTTAAAGTAACAGGATTGCACTGACACTACTCTGTTACTGTTCCCTTAGAGTTTTACAGTTCCGGTTGTTTGGGGTGAGTATAAAAGAAATTATTTGCTCTTTACTGACAATGTTGCACTTTTGTAACACTGCATTAATACAAACTGATGTTCATCTGTTCGACACAACAAAAGGAAAAACATAACAGTCCACCAGATTGTATCACTGACAGAGGCAGAACTGAGTAAAGGAGAAATTTATGATCAGCAGGTCTACTGTAATGGTACCTTTTGGTCAAAGGTGTGTAATGCAGCTAACATCCCTGATGATGTAAGTAATCGCTACAGGCTTCTGCGCTGCTACCGGTTGCATAAGGTAAGTGTGAGGTTGTGTTGCACTATTATTCTATTTGCAATATAGTCAAAAAAAAAAGTCAACATCCCAGAGGAACACAAATGTTGGCGGCATAACAATGAATGTATAAGACGCGTTCTTCAGGTGTCATTAATGTTTATATTGTGTTTGCATACACCTGGAACAGAAGACAGTTACAGCATAGAGATAATGTAATTTTCTACACTTTTTTGGACTTAATCTAATAGTTTTTTTATTATTGATAAAATGTAAAAAATCTTCCAACAGCATTAACTTATGGTCAAACTATTCGATCCATAGATGTTTTTGTTGGTTTCACTTTAGGTTCACAATTGGTTGATCTAAGACTATAATATATATTGTCTGAAAAATACAAACATTTTATGTTTTTAATAGTGCTTGCTTATAAACATAAATAGATAAGTCAAAATTAAATGGCTATTCCATTGATAGTTTAAGTAGCTCTACATTTAGATTTTGCGCAAAATGGAAAAGCCATGGTAGATATTTTTGATAAGCTTTTGAAAACTGGATATCACGGCTGATTACTGAACAGGCTGGTGGCAGGTACAACACACTAGTGACAGGCAGTCCTCAGTCATAACCCGATAAGCGTCCAGTTCGGACAGAGCGAGCTCAGGAAGGCGATATGTGCACACTGACCTCGTTCAGGCAAGAAGACATAGTATCTGGTGGAGACTGACAAAGGAAGATGGATAATAATTATAGCTTTAAACAATGACGGTGATCTCCTTTGATTTGCACAGTCAAGCAGGCAATATAATGGCAAGATACCAGACAGCTCCAAAAACAACCAAACAAAGGCAGGCAGCGTAAAATAAATAGATTCATTTTTTTTTTTTAAATTACGCATATTTTTTTTAAGTGTGTGTCTGTTTTTAACATCTATTAATACAAAGTCAAAGCACAGTTAGGGTAGAGTCTGACATCAGAGTTAATTACACCACATTTAGGAAATTATTTTAGCGATACATAACACTTATTGTCAGCTATTGATAAAATTAACCATCAAAACAAATTGACTTCTTAAGCTAACTCTGCATTCCTGCTTTTTTAATTCAGCCTTCAAACATCACATCAGATCCTGCACCAACAGATGATGAGGCTGATGCAGGAGGTGACGAGAATACAGCACAGACAGTAAGTTCCTACCTTTAAAAGGACTTGTTTGGGATTCTATAGTCCATCCAAACTGAATCCACTCTCATGCTTTTACAAGTCCAGCCCTGTCTGATCTTTATTATTTCTTTCTGTCTTTCATCTCAAAATTCAGTGCTACACGTCTCCAGCCAATTTTGGAATCTCCAATGGCGAAGAACATTACAACAATAAAGAAGGAAATTTAACTGATAATGTATGTATTTAATGTATTACCAATTAATTCTTCAATTTGCATTTTTTTCAACTTGATTAACTTTTGAATGTAAGTTTAACAACCTACATTTCAAACTCAAAGTAGTTCACATACTTAAACTACAAATTGCTCTTTGGACTAGCATGTTCAGTATTTGATGGGTTAATATGTAGGTATGTAATTTGTAATGGTACTTACACAGATCTATTATTAATTCCAAATATTAAAGAAAAAGAAAACCTAAACCATAAGTACAGCTGAATAAAGTCGCATAGCTTGTCAAAGTCAAAGTCATGACCATCTGACACATTAATAGCTTTAATGGAAGGAATACATGTTGCCAAAACAGTTATAAGTTAAGTTACACATTGAAAAAATGTTGAATATGCATATTACTAACAAAACACAAAACACAAGTAACTTTTTTTTGGTGACAGTGCATATGTTATGCTTGATGCAGGATACATCATCAGCTTCTTCAAATGGTTTTCTCACAAAGATCAACCTCCCTGCAAGTCCATGTTGGTTCTTCATTGATCGCCAAGAATGGAGTAACATAAAGAACAAGATAAAGACCAGATCTTTCCAAGGACTCCAACGGACAAATATTTTAAGCAAGGGAATAAAGTCCATCTATCCTTGTTGTTCATTTGGATTTAGAAGACACAGACTCAAGATGACCGGTTCAAAAAAAAGAAATCCTGAATTTTGGTGTGAGGGATACTGCAGATTTGATGACTGCCCTGTTACAGTCACAGTACAAGTTGACAATGAGGAAGACATGAAGGCAAGGGTAGATTTTCAAAGTGGGCAAAGTATACAACGAAAATCCCAACTTGTACGACAAACTGTTCGTGCTGATCGGAGAGATGAATTTGGAAAGGATCTTGAAAGCACTCTACCACGTTCAATACATTTCCAGAGATTAAGCAAAATTGATGAACATACCATGGAAAGCGGTTGCAGGGATGAAGCACCAAGCAGACATGTGCTAAAAAATATTTCTTTGGAAGTAAGAAAAAGAAATCGGATGCACAACAATGAAATGATAAGTCTACAGAAGATGATGGAAAACAAAACTGAGTCACCTGAGGAAGTTCTTCAAAAAGCAGTTCTGCACCCAAAAGGAGTAATGCTGTGGTCCAAAAAGTGCATAAAAATTTACCATGAACGTACCAGGGAGGACATTCTGTACCTTGATGCCACTGGGAGTGTTGTAAAAAAAAAAAGAAAGGATCCCCTCCTTACTACGTCTATGAACTGGTTGTTCGGAATCCCCAAAAAAATTCACCCCCCATGCCGGTTGCAACGTATGTTACTTGCGACCAGCATCTATTATCTACTTCTTGGAGGCTTTCCAAAGTGATGTTTACAGACACTGTGGTCGTAAAGGGTTACATCCACCTATGATCATCATGTGTGATGGATCAATTGTCCTGATGCAGGCCATATGCATGTCTTTTGCAAAGAAAAACTTAACAGACACAATCAACCATTTTTACAACATTGCATCTGGAAAGGCTAAGCCTGTGGACTTTAAAGTTCCGGTTCTCCATCGGTGCCTCAGCCATGTGATGAAGAAAGGAAATGTGCTGGAAGTAGTAAGATTAACATTTTGTTTTTCCTATACTTTCATACATTTTTATGTGATCCAAAATTAAGATGTTGTACCCAGTAAGGAATCATGAAAGCTCAGATATAGTTATGAATAACAACAATTTCGTTAATTATGTATCTGTAGTTTTTCATTAAGGTTTCTTTACACTTGCAGTGCATCCAGACATTAACGGCTAGCAATGCATGTTTTTGGTCTGCTCACAACTGCAAAGTCGCTAAAGGAACTGGATGAGATGGTGCAGAGTGCAGCTGTGGTGTTTTCCAGTCCCTTCAGTGGTGAAAATGTAGAGATGCATTTTCAAAAACTACAATCAATGCTCCTGCAAATTGGACAGCTCCCCGACGACAGTATTCAACATGACCCTGCAGCTGAGGACCTGAAGGTATGCGAACGTTTTTTTATTTGTATGTGTTGACTGACAATGAAATCTAAATATAAGACTAAAACATGGATGGATGCAAAAAATTATATTCAGAAACAACAACCCGTTTTTTAAATTATTACCAAGTATACACCAACAGGTTAAGTTTTTAAAGACAAAACTTTGTGAATCCACACATACATAGTCATGTAACTTATTTGATCAAGGAGTGTCTGTTGGTGCCCATGTAAGAAAATGTGATTCAATTTGTAATTGTAGCAAAATTTCTGTCCACAATAACTCTGCGTCACCTGCTACTGTTTCAGTCTTCCAAAGTTTACTTTTGACTGTGACACAATAATTGGTCGTTTTTCTTTGTCATAACAGCCCACCATCCATCCATCCATCCATCCATCTTCTCACCCCCTTAATCCCTCTTGGGGTCGCGTAGGTTGCTGGTGCCTATCTCTGGCGTTCACTAGGCGAGAGACCAATCTACTGACTGCAATTTTTAAAAATGAATTTAACTATGAATGACACACATTTTTAATCCCTTTTCTATGAGTATCAATAACAGTACACAATGCAACGATGAACACATTGTTCGTGGCATATTTTTCAGTATTCACATAATTATGTTTTCATGTAATGTACTCAGAAATCAACTTTTTATTTACTGTATTTTCTTCAATCATTCAAGGAAATCGAAGGCAAAAACAACTTTGCCAAACATTACAAAGAATACGTTCACAGTGCTCCTCTGGATAACGTTGGAGAACCAAATGTCTACTTTTGCAAAGGATTACTAAATCATTTGACAAAGTACCTCCTACCCTATGCAGGACTGTGGACTGGGATAATGATTGGTTTGTTTAAATTAAAAAAATTATTACAGAATTCTAGCTTTTCAGTGTATCGATGAATTTACATCTTCAGTTTGTGCTTTACTTAGGAGACCTTGGATGTCATGGAGATGGACAGCCCTATGAAGAGTATTCAAAAAGGTACAACTCTCTAAAGACCCTGAAAAGACAGGTATGTAGTATTTAAATCAGATTTGAGTTATTATTATTTCACTATTTTAATTTCCAAAACTTTAGGATATTTATAAGTTATTTGTAATGTTATTACAGAACATCACATTGGACAATAAGACGCAGGGCATAATGGAAAAAAGTCAATGGGACCTGAAACATATTCGATTCACATCTGGCCGGCTGAACAGATTAGATGACTTTGTGGTTCGCTATAAAAATACACACACAGCACTCCTAAGAGAGTACCAGGACTCCACGAGAACACTCAAAGAAAAGGTACAGTACAGATGCTGGTTCCTGTCTCTAAAGAAGTTGTGTCGCAATTAAAAAACCTATACCGTAACACTACTTAAATATAGTGCAAATACAATAAACCCATCAGTTTGACTGTCAACAAGTGTCTGACTATAGCAAAAGCAATTGAAATGTGACTCAAAAGCAGTGAAACTTATTTTGTCAAACTATGCACCCATGGAGGCCTTGGTAGAGGCCTTATGACCAATATGAGCATTATATGAATATTTTTTATCATATAAAAAAATCCAAGACAGGATACATTCTTTCTATTTATGTTCTTTCTGATCTTTTAACAGTAACAGCTGTATGTCGTGACCCAATTATAAAGCACGAAAAAAATTGGTCAAAAAGATTTTTTATATCATAATAATAAGTCAATCTTTCTTTGCTATATTTTAAGTATTTTATTTAAAAAAAATATCTATATGTAAAAAATTACATTTAACCCATTAACTTTGTCTATCACTTTTTGTGTTCCCGTGACTGAATTTGTAAGTAATGTATTATATATGTGGTACATACATTGTACCTGTAATGCCACATGGAAGTTTATGTAATAAATTTGGAAGGTACATGCAAATTACGTTACTAATGTCTTAAGGGGAACCTGCATTCAGTAAGAAAGTAAGGTCTTTGAATCTAAACATCTTTTTTTAAGATTATTCCGAACTTTTCAGCACGTGTCATGACTTTAATGTTAATAGAAATCCAATTTGAATTGAAAATCGATTCTTGTTTCTTAAATTCTGTAACACATAACTATATCAAGATGTACTTTCAACTAAAAATTGTCATTGCAGTTATTCAAAGTGAGAACAGAAATATGGAAGGACCGGAAGTTGAGGAGGAAAAAGGGCAGATATGTCTCTGCAATACAGAAGCAGTTCCCCTTCAAGAATGCTCCAAAGAAGGTTCGTTGTCACACATTGTTGTTTCGCCATAAACACACTGTCATTTTAAAATTTATATAACTTAATACATGTGTCATTGTACTGTACATATATCATTAATGGGTCAAACTTTGTTATTAAATTTAATAAAATTTGAAATATGTGTTTTGGGTTACATTGTTATGGATAAATAAGTACAGTTGTGTACAAATTTTAGATTGACCAATTTGTAATTCGTTTATGACAAAATTTTGAAACTTATTTGACATTTTGATAGGCAAATACAATCAAGTCACAAGCGGACAATGTCATGGTGGAGGAACAGAAACAGGAACAACACAATGTGCAGGTATTTACCTATTTTTTAAAGTCAAGCAGTATGAATGTATGGTGAGTTTGGATAAACACATGAGCCAAATACCAAAAGATGTCCCCAAAAAGTAATAACCATATGATCCATTACATTTCATCGACTGAATAAAAGGGAAGTATGTCATATTCACTGTTCTGTGCCTCATGCTTGTTTTTTGTTTGTATACATGTACTTTACGCAAATAAGATGTGCACAACTAATGATTACAGAATCAACTTCTCTCGCTGTGAAAGAAGAAAGTGACAGAGGTTGTTATTGCTGTCCTTCCCACACACACCAAGGGAAGCTCTCTGATTGTCCACCACAGTGAGCTGCTTACTGTGCGACCACACCAGTGGCTTTGTGGTGAGGTAATGTAATAATTTTTTGTTATCAATATAATATCTCAATTAGTAACTGATATCATAACTCAAGTATTGAATTTTACAATTTTTGTAAATAAATCTGTTTTGGTGTTGTTATGGTAGAAAGGTTTATTGATGAAAGATATGGACATTTTCAAATCATCAAATAATGCTGCTTACATGCTCGATAGAGAAAATGTTAATTTTTTAAATGTCAATCTATGTCTGCTCGAACAGACATTGGTTGACATTGTTTTCATGTTTTTAAAGAAAGGTCACGCAACACAATTTTTTAAATCCAATTTGGAAGTTAATAGCGAAAACATTTCTCATCCTTGGTGATTGAAGGTCTGTTCAATACATATGCAAATCAGATGGATTCATCCAAAAGCATTTACATCATGAGCCATTACACTGCCGGAGTGATACTTTTTGGGGAAAGATCACAACTTGCCAGACAAAGTTTGTCAAAGGTAATTTTAGTTATACTTTTTCACTCTTCAATTATTGACCAGCATTAATCAAGTTAGTTTGTCACTGCATTTCCTCTTAGATTGTAAGAATACTTTTAACAGAATAGCATTAACAATAATACATATAGAAATCTTGCTTTATGATAAAATATGGAACCCTACTAGGTGACAATCACATGGTTTCACATATGCATAGATAAAGTTATTAGAGTGGTGCCTTAACTATCCTATCAAATAATGTTCAGTATTAAGATATAAATGAACATGTAATTTAAAAAAAAGGTAATTTAACTGTCACGCTGCTACGTCACACTGAGTGTAGATAAGTCTAGTAGCTATTAAACACAACCTGACTTCAGAACTGCTGCTTAATGCAGCAAGTGAGGAATAGTTTTACCAACTTAGCTATGAATGTATGTTAAATCTGTACTATAGGTACTGAAATAGCTGTACCATAACAAAAATTTTGGAAAACTAAGTAGTTTAGCACATTTATCCAGATAAATGTGCTAAACTACTTAGTTTTCCAAAATTTTTGTTAAATTTGTACAATGATCAGAAAAGTCACTGACCATTCCACAAAAGAACTAACAGAGCTAGTAGTTGATTAAAGAAAAATGGAGTGATCAGCACTCTAAAGTTATAAATTGAATAACCTAATTATTTCAATCCTCAGGTGTTTATGGGTAAATTTCACATTCTAAACAAATCTATGTTGATTCACTAAATTGTAAACTAGATTGAAATATGAATCTTTTTGCAAGACAGTAAAGAATAACTGAAGTACATTTTAATTTTTAAATATTTTCAATATTTCTTTTACTAATGTAATTATAAAATATTTTATTATAAACTGCATTTAAAAAGGAAATTGGCTATCTGCTGATGTCATTTTTTATTAAATGTTAAGTCAGCATAGTTTTTGTTTTCTTTTATATTTATCAAGTAGGATTAGTTGTAGAACACAATATAGGTTTTAAATTAGTGTTTTTGGTCCTCATAAGTCTGCAATTGCAATAGTGGCATTGTAACTGGCATTGTTTTGCAGGTGAATTTTGACAGATACGGTGCCATTCTGACATTTGTCAATGTCAACCGCTGTCACTGGAAGCTTCTGGTCTGTAGTCAAAAGTTTAGACCTAAGAAATGTATTTTTAATCATACTAAGTTGTACGGTCATGCACTAAATACTTTCTTTCTATCAGTACATAAATCATCACATCCAAACTGTTTGTCTGGTGGATCCAGCTGTCAATCCGGCTGAAAAAGAGGAATCCGTTTTGGCTGCAGAAAAATTTACGTAAGTATTTCCTATGAAGTGTTTAAGTGTATCAAGTCAATATGTTTACAGAGGTTCATTGACATGAAACCATTGGACAGATAATACATTAAATATTAAATTTAAAAAATGTATTATTAGAACTTTCCTAAAAGTGAGGAGAATAGCCCATGGGAAAGATGACTGGGTGGACGTTAAATGGCAAGGAGGTGATGGCCCATCCATGTCAGAATGATGAAAATAGCTGCGGAGTCATCGTTGTGATGGTAAGACATTTAACAGTTTCTTAAAATTCAAATGTTAAACATTTAGGAAGTACAGATCCTTGTTGTTTATTTCAATTTGTTTCTGGGAGATGTTGTAACTAACTAATATTGTACCTTTCTTAGATTGCAAGGGAAATCATGAAAGCTTTTCCCAGCATTCCAGCCATCAACTTTTCCACCTCAGTAATTAACATGAAAAAGGAAAGAGTTGCTATGGGAGAACAACTACTTATGGCCTCAGGTAGGATCAGGCAGAGATTGTATAGCTAATATATAGAATATGCTAAGTCATATCAAAAGGGGAAACCTTGGGTTGAATAGCTATTTTTAGAGAGATTGGCAGTATAATTTTATATTTACGAAACCATTTACTTATTATAGAATTCCCTTATTTATAATTCATTTAAGTAAAAATTAATATCACATTTGAATGTTCTAAAAGATGTTGTTAACAATTTCATTTTTAAAGACAGTAGCACATAAAATGTTATATATGTGGTAATAAACATCATGTGCATGTATTAAAGAAATGCTTTTAATTTGCCATTTAATTGATCAGTTTAACAGCAATTTAAACAGCAATAGTTTTAATATTGTGTGGACAGAAAAAAGGGCGTAGTTGCATCCTCATTCCCTTGGTGGCCTGATATAGCTTCAACAAGATGAATTAAGTTTTCCTACACTCTGTCAGACTTGCATGTAGTTTCTTGGAAATTGCATCTCTACATTATAAATGTGATTGGAGGAAAAACAATTAACCTTTATTTTAACATTTTTTACAAAACAAAATGATGAAGCTATTTTACTTTATGATTATGTCTTAGTGTGACCACTCAATATGGAGTTGTTCTTAGTGTATGTTACGCATACACATGGGCAACATTAAAGTGATGTTGCCCATTTTTTGTCATTTTAGTGTTTGATTCCTGGAACAACTGCTCATTATGTTCCATTGCAAAACCACCCCGAGCATCCAATTACTAATTGGGTGAGTAAATGTGTTCTTTGGTGCAGATTTTATGTCGCTTAGTAGCTGAATACCCAGCATGTCAATCATTTCATGTTATCAGAACGGACATGGGATAATGCAATTTTTAGGTAATCCTGAGTAGTATTTGTAACATGTTAAGAATAGGTAACTAAAGACTTGTTTAGTCTGGTACTAAGTCTGATGCAGGCTTGATTGCACACCCAGATTTGCATTAGCAATTGCTCTGTTAATTACATACATGTATCTCAATGACAACACTTACTCAATAGTTATACAGTTTGTTGATTTGTTTAACTTTGAAGCATAACATAAGAAAGGTGTAACACTCACTGACGTTAAGGAGATCATCAAAGGTTTTCAAATTTAACACATACATATTGGACAGATCGAACACATAGAATATTTTAAATGATCCAAGTTGTGTCCATGTGTTGTATGTGCCATTACTATACATATCTCAGCATTCAGAATGTGCGCGTTAGAAAATAAAGTTGCCTACGGCCACTTAGATTTAATTCCACAATTTTCTATAATCTTAAATGACATGGTAAAATAACTGTGTGTATCAATAAAGTGATTAGTTAAAATAACCAGGGATTAACGCTGTAATTTCCTTTGAATATATTACAGATATAATTTTTCAAAATTAACAGTTTTGGCTTTTAAAGTTAATTTATCAGTGTTAGACAGGAAGTGTGTTTTTAGGCAGTATAAGCCATTAGTTGGATAAATGATATGTAATTACATATAAATGTATATACAAATAAATGTGAAACTCTGATTAAATTTTACTATGATATACCTTTTTTAAAATATCTGAGTTTCAAACCTGGGAATGAAACTAATTTTAATCAGGGATTTATTAGATAAAAAAAATACTTTTTCAAAATATTGATAAAGCTATTGTGTAGCTTGTTGATGGTCTTATTTTAATGAGAAAAGATATGAACACAACAAAAGGCAAGTCCGTCTTCCCCTAGTGTGTATGTAACATAATATGTTTTGCAGATCCAGTGTGACACATGCGAGCGATGGTTTCATGAGCAGTGCCTGGGCCTACCTGAAGATGTGTTGAAATCTCTGAGGGACTCTGACTGGAAATGTCCATTGTGTTGTTGATTTACATTTTTTTTCTATTTCTCTATCATTTAAAATACCTTGGTATTGTGTGTGAGTGTGTGCGTGTTTAATATTGTATACATATTTTAAAAAATATAGACCACAGAAATTTTGATAAAGTCATTTGATAATTTAAAAATGGAGTGGCTCTTATTTTGTAATTCCACATCAGAAATGTCTGAAACTTGTTGAGCCACATCTGGAGGTGTTCTACTTTCATGCTGAAGTGGTTGCATCGACTGATTATCTACGGTTTAGTTGCTGCAGTGGCAGCAACTTTGTTAATAATGAGTTAATATATAACAATTTTAAATGGCTCTTATTTTGAAATGTCACACCAGAATTGTCTGAAACTTGTTGAGCCATTTCAGGAGGTGTTCTACTATCACGATGACGTGGTTGCATTGACTTATGTACGGTTTAGTTGCTAGAGCTACAGCAACTTTGTTAAAAATTACTTAATATATACTGATTTCAAGTGGCTCTTATTTTTCAGTTCTACATCACATTTGGATGTAAGTAGTTGAGCAACATAAGGAGGTTTAATATTGTCAAAACTGGTTCACTTGAGTCAATGTAAGGGTTTTTAAATGTTTTGATTTTTAAATCACAAATCATGTAGATGGACTTGTGGAGATCATCATCTGTCATCTGTAAGTGAAGGTAGTCACCTGGAAAAAATAAGTAGTTTGAGGCTCAAGAGTGTGACCAAAGTATATATTTCCATTTTCACCAGCAGGCCAGAATAATGGAAAAAATGACACATGAAGCATGAACATAAATATATCATAAATGATGTAAATATGTGTGAAAAGACGTTGTCGATAAACCGCGAACATGCTGCTTTTATTTTGAAAAGTAGCCTCAGCCGTCTGTGCCGTAATCCTTAGTGTTTGCGAGACCAACAAAATCAAGTGAGGGCTCACTTGACCGCAGTGTTTGAATTGGCTCAATCAGTCTCCTCTGTAGAGTGTATTTGTAAATCTGACTCTGACGTCAGTGCCTCACCAGCTATGAACCCTACCGCACATCACTGATATATATATATATATATATATATATATATATATATATATATATATATATATATATATATATATATATATATATATATATATATATAAACAAAGGAAAAAAACACCCCCCTCCCAACCTACTGTGTCAATTTGTACATCAGGTTACTCTAGTACTGACAACCTTGAGTTTGCCGGGGAGTATGCTGTAAATGCCTCTATCAGCAAAAACACAAAGACAACCGTGAAGATGGAATATTCATGAGGGATGACTCAACAATGGTGCTGCAGCCCTAATCTCATTATGTCCACAAAGTGGACAAGGCTGAAGAGCAGGAGTTACAGGGAGACAGTTTTGATAAAACACCCATTTCTTTGGTTTTATAGAGAGTACAAAACAAACCTGGTTCTAAAGTTTATCATTAATTATTATTCTATTAGTATAGGTAAGGCAAATGTGCTACATGAAGCACCATGAAGGAATGGTTCATTCTAGTAAATTATTTGAATTTTCTTACATCATAACCACAAACCTAAGTGAATATTATTTGGATGCGACAACCATTACAAAGTAATTTATAGATTTAAATATTTTCAAAGTAACATGTGACAGTAAATCATCCAGACCCAAGAGTCAGAACTTTGTAGAACAAAATTTTGCTTTAATTCCAAGCAGGGGTGGAGTGGGAAAACATTTCAACCCAAACGTTTAGTGGCCAAGACTGTTTTATTTTTCCCCATATAGAAAAGAAGTGTGTGATATTAATTATCTGAATAATTGTGGAAATAAAGGCTCAGTTGAACATTTTAACATCAGAAAAAAATAAAACATAATAACTTATTCTAACATTTGAATCTACAGTGTCCAAAGAGTGCACTAGTTTTCACAATCGCGTTTGTTACTTTGTCACAATCAATGTACAGGACAAGGTCTTTTTTTCCTGATTCAATGTGCTTTTCCATATGGAAAATATAAATAAAAATCTTTTAAAATTTGTATCTATTTAAGTTCAAAGTTGTATGTATATCAGCTGACAGTGAAAACAGATACAAAAATCTTAACAAACTGGGACAAAATTAAATTTACATGATTTGGGTACTTATCAGAACAATATATGACAGTAATTTCACTTACAATGTACTTGGTAGATAATTATTGTTTTTTTTCTTTAAAATGTCACAATTCAATTAATGCATTGTTAGGAAAATCAATATACAGTAATAATGTGTGACTAACTTGCTCAGGAAGACGATTATTGTACAGCTAGAACCTTCTAGCTAACCAGCTAGAAGATTATTGCTCTTCTAGCTAGGTTCCTTCATGAGACGCCTTGTCTTCACATCAGTCTCT
The DNA here is from genome assembly GCF_011125445.2 of Fundulus heteroclitus. Taxonomy (NCBI): domain Eukaryota; kingdom Metazoa; phylum Chordata; class Actinopteri; order Cyprinodontiformes; family Fundulidae; genus Fundulus; species Fundulus heteroclitus. Next base: position 26,996,959 of record NC_046375.1, read on the forward strand.
GCTTGCCCCACATGATCTCATTCAGTTTGATTGTCAGGCTATTAAGCCACTTAAACAGAATCCATTCATATTAAGATTTAATTAGTGAAAAATACCAGCCATAATTATTCATTATAAAAGTCCTGAACATTTTCACGTCACTGTTGCTTATTCTAATTATTGCCATTGCTGCCCCTGCATGACTCCTTATTGTTCCTCCTCCACTGAGGAAGACAGTAACATGTTTTGTTTGTCTAAAGGCCTTGGGCTTATTGGTAGGCATCAAGGGGGCCAGCTGGAAATCATTGTTGCTAACGAGCTTTCACAACTCTAATGCAGGCTCTCCAAGTGTGTCTGAAATTATAATGGATCTTAGCCAAATGATATCAGGCAGCACTGTGATATCAGAAAGTATGGAGATAATTTCCTGCCAAAACGTTGTAAGCAAAAAAATGTGTTGCACACAAATAAAACCTGTTTTGCACACAAAATGATATGTCTCACACACAAAAAATTGTTTTGCAAACTGTTCGCCAACCTTGCACTCAAAATATCATTTATAAGTTTTCCTCGAGTACAAAACGGTCTGTGCTTGCACAAAACAGCCTCTGCTCGAGTACGAAACAATCCCACCACCGCTGCGGTAAATTTGTGCCAAAAGTCACGTGATGCATTGAGTTGTTGTTCAGACTTCCCGACAGCAGGGGGCGCACCCAAAAAAACTGAAACGCACCGGTTTGGCTGAGGAAGAGAGACGTGATAACACAGCTAACAGCATCAGCACCCCACAGGTAACTTTCAAAACTTTCCCGGTGAAAAAGTAACAGCTCACTGATAGATCATGTAAGATTTTAGTTAAAGGCCCTGTTTAGTTTTATCTCTGATCTAAAAATGCTGTGTAACGGACTTTTGAAAAATAATGTATTTAGACTATGATTTGATCTTTACTCTCCTTTCAGAATTAAACGTCTTTGGAGACGTGTGGTGCGCAGGAACTAACATACACAACAATGTGCTGCACTCAGGAGAGGACAACAATTCGCTTGACCTGTCAAACATGTTAGATAACTTCTGTTGTCACCATTTATTTGTCCCAAGACTACAACTAAGTTTTCACACCATCAGCAGTGGCTGGGATGACAATTCACTCAGAACTGAGGGGAATCTAACACTCAGTCAGTTATGGAAGATGGGAAGCATCCAGCATGCTGTGGTAGAACCAGAAATCACAGAGGTAAGAAGGATTTTTTTGTGCTGGCTATTATACAGTTTCTCACATTAATGCGTATATTTCAAACCAGAAATGAATTTATCTGATCATTTATCTGATCACTCCAATACAACAAAACATTGAGTACATCAGAGAGGTGGCACTGAAACTGGTTTCTTTGAAATCTGTTTATTATGGTCCTTCAAAATAATTAATGGATTTTGGAGTCATTTGCTTTTCCATCCTTAGCTTCATAAATTTAATTATATTCAGTAAGTTGTAGCAACAGAATCACGGCCTCTTTTTGATTCTCTATATATCTTTCTTGCAGGGACTCTGCCTGCCTCATATTGACTGGAACAACAGTGGACTGCTGGATGACCCACACTGTGGGGTCACTATTTCTGAAACTGGCAATGTGTTGAGCCCTGAACAACTTGGTAGCCCTGAGGGCAGCCATGGATGCACTGGGACATTCTGAATCGCACGGCTCAGAATATATATATATATATATATATATATATATATATATATATATATATATATATATATATATATATATATATATATATATATATACTTTACGGGTTTAATCTTATTGTGGTTACCATTGTTGCAAAAGGTTTTTAAATAGTAAAATCTAGCCAGGGAAATGTAACTAAGTTAGTGTATTCACTGAATAAAAGTGTAGAACTGCTGGGATTATGATGGTAAATGTGTATGGTACTGTATAAAAATTTTGAAAATGCTGAGGTTATTGGAAAAAAGGGCACATGGAGCTGTTAATAAACCTGAGGATGCAAACAGTGTGGGAAAATGAAACAGTCCTTTATTTTCCACATTGCATAATAAACATACCCTTTCATAAAGTCTTCATTTCCAATTCTTACCAATATCAATCAAAGTGAATACACCTTTCCACAAGGATTGCTTTTATTGTTGAAATCAAGACTGAAAGAACTCCATTAATTCTCCAGGTTTTTCCCAGTAAACAATCCATGTATTACCATAAAGCGGGCTGTATAAAACAAACTGGCTGATGAAATGGATGAAGCCAAAAACAGGACTATGAAAAACAATTTCTGCATGTAAGACTGTCAGGAAATTTAGAACCTCAAACCTGGCCTTTTTTTTCCAGCCTAAACGGCTCCACTAAGAGCTATGAAGGACATGCTGCAACAGTTAGTGATCAAAGTAGTTAATACTGGGAACTAAAACGGTTACATATTAAGTTATTTTTAAACAAGCTCAAATCATCTGCCGTATGTTTAAAGATTACATAAAATTTTGAATTGTTCAAGTCTTGGTAGTCTTGTGATGGAAGTCGGCGTGTCTCAAAGCAGGTTGATGATCTGGTAGCCTTCCATCCAGCCCAGAACTTTGATGACCTTCACCTCATCAGTGGATGCTGGAAAACAGATATGTGTTATGGATATGTAAAGGATAATACTCCTCTTAAAGAAAAAAAAAATTACCAAGAGGAAAACAAACGTTTTAAGAAAATATCTGCCCATGTGGCCAATTCCAGCTGTGGTTTTTGCCATGGCCAAACCAATTTTATTAAGTGCACAACACATATTTGCAATTGGGCACAGATGACCTCATTTTTACTTTGAAGAAATTAAGGAGTTAGAAAGGTAGTGAGATATAATCTAGATCTGCTGCTATATGCTTTACTTGTAACATTCATATTTATGTTAGAAAACGCAATTTTTAATTAATTTCCTTACCAATTTTCAAATAATCAATATCCACTCGTTGCAATTATTTTAAATTGCTTAAGAATCCGTTTTGCACATAAGCATACATGCATTGGTTTAACAGTTTTAGGATAAATTATCATATCCAAACACCAATTTAGGTTTACACCAATAAGAACAACAGACAGTCAGTTGAAAACAACATAAAAACACATTATAATCTGTTAACAATGCATTTATCTGGGTATCCACTCAGGTACTATTTATTTGACAACAAAGTAAAGGGAGAAGCCAACCAGTGGGGTTACATTACAAAGCAAAAGTTGTTTTAGCATGGCGTTCAACCTAAGGCTAGCTTTCATGTAATTTGCTCTAAAACGTAACATGGTCCCTTACTGTAACACAGCAGTACCTTTAACTGAAATCTTACATGTTCTATCTGCAAAGTGAGCTGTTACTTTTTCACCGGGAAAGCTTTGAAAGTTACCTGTGGGGTGCTAATGCTGTTAGCTGCACTGAGCTATGGTGTCACGTCTTTCTTCCTCAGCCAAACCGGCGCGTTTCAGTTTCTTTCGGGTGCGCCCCCTGCTGTCGGGAAGTCTGAACAACAACAACTCAATGCATCACGTGACTTTTGGCACAAATTTACCGCAGCGGTGGTGGGATTGTTTCGTACTCGAGCAGAGGCTGCTTTGTGCGAGCAGAGGCTGTTTTGTGCAAGCACAGACCGTTTTGTACCCGAGGAAAACTTATAAATGATATTTTGAGTGCAAGGTTGGCGAACAGTTTGCAAAACAATTTTTTGTGTGTGAAACATATCTTTTTGTGTGCAAAACAAGTTTTATTTGTGTGCAACACATTTTTTTGCTTACAACGTTTTGGCAAGAAATTATCTCCATAAGAAAGGCCGGCCCACTGAGGGATTTGTCCCTGCTGATCTCATGACTTTGCTGAGCAGCCCATGCACCATCCCTCCAACTCTTTGCTGCACATAGAAGTGCAAGTGCAAATGGAACATTGTGTAAGACCTTCACAGAGGCAAGTGCCCCATATGTACATACTGATGCCAAACCTTCCATCTGGCTACTTTAAGGGATTGCTTAGAGTATTTCCAGCAGTATTGACATAATATTAAACTAAATGCATTTTAGCTTGATTCATCATTTGATAAAAACTTCAGCCGGCACTTTGAGTCTTTCTCCCTTGTTGTGTTTATCAATTGGGGTTGATTACTATTAATTTCTCTTTATTTATTAGATTAGATAAAAATAGTTTATTTCTACTTATTCTCACCAGAGCTTCAGCGTCCCATTGGTTTGTGTGGTGCCAGTGGCACATTGAATTACTCCCCTGGTGTGGCAAAAAAAATAAAATAAAGATTTAAACAAATACTTTTCAGTTTGCTGAACAAGCTGCTTATCATGTATATCCAAGAACATATTAACTGTAACGTTTCTGGCACTGGAGCTGCTGATTGCAATCAGCACACCTGTGTCTGTCTCCGCCCTGGTTGCTTAAAAGCTCTGCTCCTCGCAGTCTCCAGTGCCAGAACGTCTCTAGCCATACGGTGAGCGCTTCCAGCATTTTTGAATTCCTGTCTGCCTGTCTGCCTCTCGACCTGTTCTGCCTCTGTTTTCTGGAAACCTGCCTGCCCCTTTGGATTTGTCTGCCTGCCTGAGTCCTGCCTGTCAGCCTCAGAGATCTGGACTGCCTCACCGTGTTTCTGACCCCAGCCTGTCCGTGAGTAAAACGAGTTCGCCTGCCCCCTGTCGGTCTGTGCTTTCTGGATTCTGACCTGGACCTGGACCTGGACGCCCTGTTGGATTCTCCCTTGGAAACCGCTGCCTGAGTTAAACGGATTTTCCCCTGACAAAGACCTGGACCGGACCTGGACAAAGAGCCCTGGATAACCCCCTCTCAGACGCCTTCGTCATAAGGAGTCAGAGTTCTGCCCTCAGCACGTCCAGGTTAGTGACCCCACTTCTCTCTAACCAACCTGTTAATATCTGCTGGTCACTAACCTGCGACTCTGCCTTCAGGAGCGGCCAGTCGCTGAGTGCGAGCCGATCCAGGGGACCGCGCCGCCAGCGCCAAAATAAAGACTGATAATATTTTGTACTCACTTGTTTTCGGGTATTTCTTGGGTCCTCCTAAATTCATCACAGTACGTTCTGGCCAAACATGGACCCTGTACCCGAAACCCAGTGGCGCGCGGGGGTAGAGAAATCCATTTTTGAATTACAAGCCGGCGTCTCGGAGATTTTAGGCCATCTTCGAACTCAGGGAAGCACGCAGCCTTCACTTCCGCAAGCCGCTTCCTCTAGCCCTCCGTCACTTCCGGTGACGTCATCCTCGTCAGAGCCCCGTCTCTCCCCGCCGGCAATGTTCTCCGGTGATCCAGAACATTGCAGGGCTTTTCTCACACAGTGTGAGATACATTTTGAATTGCAACCTTCCTCATTCCCTTCAGACCGGTCCAAAGTAGCGTACGTGATTTCACTGCTAGCCGGCAAAGCCAGGTTGTGGGGAACTTCCGAGTGGCAAAATGACTCACGCATCTGCCACTCATATCATGACTTCTCCACGGAGCTTGTAAGAGTTTTCTGTCCCTTGCTGCCCTGCCGGGAGTCCTCTAGGGGGCTTCTGACCCTGAGACAGGGAGATAGATCTGTGGCAGATTATGTTATTGATTTTCATTTATTGTCTGCCGATAGCCTCTGGAACGAGTTTGCCCTTATGGACGCTTTTATTTTTGGGCTCAACGATAAGATTAAGGATGAGCTCGCCACTCGAGAGTACCCTAAATCCCTGAAGCAGCTCGAGGAGCTGGCCAACAGAGTGGACCTCCGCCTCATGGAACGGCGAAGGGAACGTCGTTCGACGTCATCTATCCCCCCTCCAGTATCGGCCCCTTCCCCTGTTACTTCACCAGGTTCACCAAAACTATCTGAGCCGGAACCCATGCAGCTGGGCAAGATGAGCCTCACCAGGGACGAGTATCAGCGCAGACTGCAGCAGAGACTCTGCCTCTACTGTGGAGGGACAGGTCATCAGGTCCGGAGCTGTCCAGTTAAAAGTCCAAGCTCAGTAGGGGGTGGGGCATCCCTTCTGAGCTACACCAAACTTACTGTTCCTCCCAACCGTTTAATTCCTGCTACCTTGACTTTTTCCTCACAATCCCACAACATCTCTGTTTTCATCGACTCAGGAGCCGACACTGAGTTTCTGGATGAAGGCCTGGCCAGGAAGCTTAACGTCCCGCTTCAAAGCGCTTCCGCAGCTCGTAGTGTCCTCGCCCTGGATGGGCACGAGCTCAACCAGTCACGCCTCATCTCCGAGCCTGTGGAAATGACCTTGGGAGGTAATCATAAGGAGAGACTCACCTTTATGGTTATTGACTCCCCGCAGGTTCCAGTGATCCTGGGCGCTACCTGGCTCCGCAAGCACAACCCCCAGATAGACTGGCGTCGCAACGAGATAACAGGTTGGGCTTCGTCTTGTTCAGAGTTCTGTTTATCCTCCGCTCAGCCTCTCCGTTCTTCCGAGGGTAGAGGAGATGAATTTTACCCAGACCTGTCCAGGGTTCCGTCCGTGTACCATGATTTAAAGGAGGTGTTTAATAAGGCCAAGGCCACGAGTTTACCTCCTCATCGCCCTTATGATTGTGTGATTGACCTGTTACCAGGCGCCGCTCCGCCCAGAGGTCGCCTTTATTCGTTGTCTGCCCCAGAGTCCCGGGCCATGCAGGACTATATTAGTGAGTCCCTAAGGGCAGGCATCATTCGCCCTTCTTCCTCTCCAGCGGGGGCGGGGTTTTTCTTTGTTGAAAAGAAGGATGGCTCCCTCCGCCCTTGCATTGATTACAGGGGCCTTAACAGTATCTCGGTAAAGAACCGATACCCAATTCCTCTAATGAACACCGCTTTTGATCAGGTCCAAGGGGCTCAGGTTTTTACCAAGTTGGACCTTCGCAACGCCTACCACTTAGTCCGGATAAAGGAGGGTGACGAGTGGAAGACCGCGTTTAACACCCCTACCGGCCATTATGAATACCTGGTAATGCCTTTCGGCCTTACTAACGCTCCTGCAGTGTTTCAAAACCTGGTGAACGAGGTTCTTGGGGACATGATCGGCCAATTTGTATTTGTTTATCTTGATGATATTCTCATCTATTCCAAAGACCTCACTACTCATAATCAACACGTCCGCTCCGTCCTTCTCCGCCTACTTCAGAATCAGCTCTATGTGAAGGCAGAAAAGTGCGAGTTCCACACTACTTCAACCTCCTTCCTTGGTTTTGTTTTGTCGCCTGGGCAGATTGCCATGGATCCAGCCAAGGTTCGGGCCGTAACTGAGTGGCCGACCCCGGTGGATCGAAAGCAGCTCCAGAGGTTTCTGGGGTTTGCTAATTTTTACAGGAGGTTTATTAAGAACTACAGTCAGGTCGCTTCTCCTCTCCACGCCCTCACCTCTTGCAAAGCTAAATATCTCTGGAATGAACAGGCAGACAAGGCTTTCAGGCGTCTCAAGGAACTGTTCACTTCAGCCCCGGTCCTTGTTTCTCCTGACCCAGAGAAACAGTTTGTTGTGGAGGTGGATGCGTCTAGCTCTGGTGTTGGAGCCATCCTCAGCCAGGAGGGAGATGATGGTCGTTTTCACCCCTGTGCCTTTTTTTCCAGGAGGTTATCTAAATCTGAGCAGAACTACGATGTAGGCAACCGGGAACTCCTGGCAGTGAAACTGGCCCTAGAAGAATGGAGGCACTGGCTCGAAGGCTCCAAGACACCTTTTTTAGTCTGGACCGATCATCGCAACCTGGAGTACCTGAAGACAGCTAGAAGACTCAATCCCAGGCAGGCCAGGTGGGCTCTGTTTTTTAGTCGGTTCAGCTTCACCCTCTCCTACAGGCCGGGGTCAAAGAACACCAAGCCAGACGCCTTATCAAGGGTCTTCGAGGCGAACGAGGAGGATCCGCAGGAGGAACGCGGGTTCGTTCTACCGGATTCTGTGAGGTGTGCTGTCTCCCGCCTAGGACTTGAGAGGGAGGTAAGGGAGTCCCTGGCCTCTGTTCAGGTGCCGGAGGCCTGTCCTAAGGACAGGCTCTTTGTTCCTCCAGGCCTCAGACCAAAAGTGTTAGAATTTTGTCACAGCTCCCGTTTGTACGGCCATCCAGGCGTCAGTAAGACCATCCGACTTATCAGGTCCCAGTTTTGGTGGCCGTCCCTGGTTAAGGATGTCGGGGAGTTTGTTGCCGCCTGTTCCCCTTGCAGTCAGGCGAAGGTTTCTCGACGTCCCCCTTCGGGGTTGCTTCACCCTCTCCCAGTCCCTCCTCGACCGTGGTCCAGCCTGTCAATGGACTTTATCACGGGTCTCCCTTCCTCTGACGGTCACTCAGTCATCCTCACGATAGTTGACCGGTTCTCTAAAATGGTTCATCTAGTTCCTTTACACAAACTTCCTTCGGCAAAGGAAATGGGTCTCATCCTGGCCAAAGAGGTTTTCAGGTTACACGGTCTGCCTTCTGACATTGTGTCAGATCGGGGCCCCCAGTTTGTGGCCCGCTATTGGCAAGAATTCTGCGCTATGCTGGGGATCTCTGTGAACCTTTCCTCCGGTTTCCACCCCCAGACAGACGGTCAATCCGAGAGGATGAACCAGGAGGTCGAGACCAAGATCCGCCTCTTCTGCCAGTCTGACCCCTCCAAATGGGCGCTGAATTTACCGTGGGTGGAACATGCGATTAAAGCTACGCCCTCCTCCTCTACTGGTCTCTCTCCCTTCTATGTGGTTTACGGGTTCCAACCACCAGTATTTACCACACAAGAGATCGAATCCCGAGTCCCGTCCGCCCGTCTCTCTGCTTTGAGATGTCGGCGTGCCTGGAGAAGGGCCAGGAAGGCCATACACGCCGCTTCTCAGAGTCAGTCCCGTGCAGCCAATCGTCGGCGGGTTCCAGCCCCTACCTACCAAGTGGGAGATAGGGTTTGGCTGTCCACCAGGGATCTTCCTCTGAGGGTGGACAGTAAGAAGCTGGCACCATGCTTTATTGGGCCATTCCCTGTCACCAAGATCATCAACCCGGTGGCGGTCCGCCTCCGTCTGCCTTCTACCATGAAGGTTCACCCCACCTTCCACGTGTCCCGTATCAAGCCTGTCAACAGCTCCAGTCTGTCTCCCGCCACCACGCCCCCACCTCCCCCCCGCCTGGTTGATGGCTCTCCGGTTTTCACCGTGAAGAGGATCCTTAAGTCCCGTAAGTGGGGTCGAGGCACCCAGTACCTCATCGACTGGGAGGGTTATGGTCCGGAGGAACGGCAGTGGGTCCCGTCCCGCCACATCTTGGACAAATCCCTCATTAGGGATTTTCACAGAGCCCATCCGGACCGACCTGGGGCGTCTGGAATCCGCCCTTGAGGGGGGGGCTCTGTAACGTTTCTGGCACTGGAGCTGCTGATTGCAATCAGCACACCTGTGTCTGTCTCCGCCCTGGTTGCTTAAAAGCTCTGCTCCTCGCAGTCTCCAGTGCCAGAACGTCTCTAGCCATACGGTGAGCGCTTCCAGCATTTTTGAATTCCTGTCTGCCTGTCTGCCTCTCGACCTGTTCTGCCTCTGTTTTCTGGAAACCTGCCTGCCCCTTTGGATTTGTCTGCCTGCCTGAGTCCTGCCTGTCAGCCTCAGAGATCTGGACTGCCTCACCGTGTTTCTGACCCCAGCCTGTCCGTGAGTAAAACGAGTTCGCCTGCCCCCTGTCGGTCTGTGCTTTCTGGATTCTGACCTGGACCTGGACGCCCTGTTGGATTCTCCCTTGGAAACCGCTGCCTGAGTTAAACGGATTTTCCCCTGACAAAGACCTGGACCGGACCTGGACAAAGAGCCCTGGATAACCCCCTCTCAGACGCCTTCGTCATAAGGAGTCAGAGTTCTGCCCTCAGCACGTCCAGGTTAGTGACCCCACTTCTCTCTAACCAACCTGTTAATATCTGCTGGTCACTAACCTGCGACTCTGCCTTCAGGAGCGGCCAGTCGCTGAGTGCGAGCCGATTCAGGGGACCGCGCCGCCAGCGCCAAAATAAAGACTGATAATATTTTGTACTCACTTGTTTTCGGGTATTTCTTGGGTCCTCCTAAATTCATCACAATTAACTACAGGTATACCTTCAAATACAAGCTAGACCTGAAATTAATCAACCTTTTCAGCCTATTAGCTGCAAGATGTCAAAAAGCCTTGGTTTTGACTGCAATCCTTGGAGGTTTTATGATTCAATGCAAACACTTATTACCAGCCTAGTCCTGCATCTGTAACTGGTACTGTTTTTTAGGTGGTTTCTGCTCCTCCTCCATCACGACTGTTTCCTTCTCCTGTTCCTCCTCATCTGTCTCCTCCTCACTCCTATGACTGCTATTATTCTGACCCTCTGCATCAACTCCATGACCTCGACTGAAACTGGCCTCCTCAGCTACAACTAACAATAACAGCAACAATAATAAATACAGAGTGTACAATGTTAAGACAAAAATACAATAGAAAACAACATATGGAGAGTGCTAAACACACAAACATAGTAAGGGAATTACTCAACTTGTTGATATTTTTCTTTGGCTTGTAAAAAATTGTTAATGTAGAAACACAAGAAACAGGATGTAGCCTGTAGTTATTAAAATATTATCCTTTGAACTCTCCCCAGTAATATCTTTCTTTTCCTGGTCAGGAAATATTCATTTTAATTGATAAATCAGAGTAATTATTTACACACATATGGTGTAACCTTTAATATCCTGTATGCCCTGAACACTTCCTAAACCAACTCATAATATCTGCCAAGTCTAGGATGGGATGGTACCATGTAGAGAGTGTTTGCTAACCTGTAGTCATGCTGCTTGGTCCATTACTGGCCTGGCTGACTGAAATGACGCTGCCTCGGGCCTCTCCATTAAAGAACTGACGTCCCACAGTTAAAAAACAGAGGTAAAAAATTAACTGGTTTATTTTGCACTCAAGCTGATCCTGTGGACATTTTCTCTACTCCACTCCTTTCTTTCTGACATCTTTGCTGCTTTAAGTTGCTCCAGTTTCTTTCTTGCTTTTTTAATAGTGAGGGGCCGGTTGTATCTCGCATAATATCAGACTGACTCAGACTAACTCAGCCTGACGTGGTACTGTGTACGTTTTATTATTGGGTAGAAAGAAAAACAGTTCGACCTCTGTCCGGTTTCAGCTTGAAACAGAACAGCCGTTTGTGAATCCTCCCGAACTTCTCTGGCCATCCCGCGCTTTGGTGTGACTGACTTTAGCCACCGCTCAAAGCTGGTGCTACTGGAAAAGCGACATTAATTCTGTTAGACAATTGCACTGTAGAGTAGATCCCCAGTCGTCCCGTTGCCAGCGGTTCATTTGAGAGACCCAGAGGTGAACGTCCCCAGGGCCTTTCCTCGTCTCATTTAGCCTCCAGCCTGTCAGCCTCTGTGCAGTGTGTAGGGCTGCAGCCTCTTCTCACAGCATGCAAGGTCCCTGCAGCTAGTGATATGAAAGATAATGGAAAAACGCTTTTGGGGTGCAGATTATTATTGATTTCTTTTTTTTTTTAACTGCTCGTGTCACCCCTCATGTGTCAATGAAAAACGTGCCGCCCCGGGTGGCTGCCCGGTTCCCATGTGCCAAAACCAAAACCACTACTGCTGATGAGCCTTCAACTCCGTGATCTGCAGGTTGGCTAAAAGCCTGGAAAGGAGCTTTTGATGGCAGGCATACTGACTCGAGCTTACCAGAAGGAAAAACTAGACTAGATGCTGAACAGTTTTATTGATGTGGCAGCAGAAAGCATACTAATGATGATTTTGGTTCACAGTGTTTGATTAGTTATTGTGAAATAAGTGTTGACAGCTGATCCAGTGTTCCATAGCCTGGACGAAACCCACACTGCTCTTCCTGAATCCGAGATTCGACTATCCGACGGACCCTCATTTCCAGAACGACGGAATAGAACTTACCAGGGAGGCTTAAGTAAGTGATTCCTCTGTAGTTGGAACACACCCTCCGGTTCTGCTTTTTAAATGAGGGGACAACCACCCCAGTCTGCTAATCCAGGGGAACTGCCCCTCGGTGACCTCAGCACCAGAGATGGGAGAACCCAACCCGGAGTCCCCAGGCTCTGCTTCCTCAATGGAAGACGTGTTGGTGGGATTAAGTTCTTCGAAGTATTCTGCCCACCGACACACAATATCCCGAGTCGAGGTCAGCAGCATGCCACCCCCACTATAAACAGTGTTGGTACTGCACTGCTTCCCCCTCCTGAGACACCGGATAGTGGATCAGAATCGACTCGAAGTCGTACAGAAGTTTTTCTCCATGGCCTCTTTGAACTCTTCCTATGCCCGGGTTTTTGCCTCAGCGACCAGCCCAGCGGCCTGCTGCTTTGACTGCCGGTACATATCAGCTGCTTCCAGAGTCCCACAGGTCAATAAAGCCTGATAGGACTCCTTCAGCTTCACAGCTTCCCTCACCGCTGGTGTACACCAGCGTGTTCGAGGGTTGCCACCGCGACATGCACCGACAACCTTGCGGCCACAGCTCCGACTAGCCGCCTCAACAATAGAGGCACGGAACATGGTCCACTCAGACTCAATGTTCCCCACCTCCCTAGGGGTGTGTTCAAAGCTCTCCTGGAGGTGGGAGTTAAAGCTCTGTCTCACAGGGCACTCTGCCAGACGTTCCCAGCAGACCCTCACAATACGTTTAGGCCTGCCAGGTCTGACCAGCTTCCTCCCCCACCATCGGAGCCAGCTCACCACCAGGTAATGGTCGGTGGAGAGCTCTGCACTTCTCTTCACCCGAGTGTCCAAGACAAGCGGCCGCAAAGTAAATCATTGCACTACGGCCTAGGATGTCCTGTGCCAAGACCCTCCAGGTCTCACTGTCATTGCCCACGTGAGCATTGACTCTCCCCAGAATAACAAGGGAGTCCCCAGGAGGGGCACTCTCCAGTACCCCCTCTAAGGACTTCAAAAAGGGTGGGTAATCTGAACTGCTTTTTGGCGCATAAGCACAAACAGTCAGAACCCGTACCCCCACATGTATGCGGAGGGAGGCCACTCTCCCATTCACTGGGGTAAACTCCAACGTACAGGCACCAAGATGAGGGGCAACAAGTATGCCCACTCCTGCTCTGCGCCTCTCACCAGGGGCAACTCCAGAGTGAAAGAATGTCCAACCCCTCTGAAGGAGACTGGTTCCAGAACCAGAGCCATGCGTCAAGCTAAGACCGACTATCTCTAGCCGAAACATCTCAACCTCGCGCACTAGCTCAGGCTCCTTCCCCACCAGAGAGGTGACGTTCCACGTCCCAAGGGCCAGCTTCTGCAGCCGAGGATCAGAACGCCAAGGTCCCTGCCCTCTACAGCCACCCATTGCACAACGCACCGACCCCTTTGGCCCCTCCGATAGGTGGTGAGCCCATTGGAGGGAGTTCAAGAATTTAAAAAAAGTCCAAGAATGTATTAACAGAAATAAAATGAACATCCTGAGAACACCAGTATAGAATGTTGTTGATCTGAATTAACACTTTATTTCAATGAACAAATCCTCTCTACTAGGCTAGTGAAGCTTAACTAAATCTATTAAGTTAAACAAAACATTATTTTATAAGATAACATTTTAAAGAATGATTTGCACAGTAGAAATCATTTAAATTTTATTTATATAGCGCCAATTCATGAAACATGTCATCTCAAGGCACTTTACAAAGTCAAATTCAATCATATTATACAGATTGGGTCAGAGTATACAGATTGGTCAAAAATGTCCTCTATAAGAGAACCCAGATGATTGCAACAAAGTCCCGACAAGCAGCATTCACTCCTGAAGAAGTGACCCTAGAGCCACAGGGGGAGTCGTCTGCATTGTCCATGGCTTTGCAGCAATCCCTCATACTGAGCAAGCATGAAGCGACAGCGGAAAGAAAAACTCCCCATTAACGGGAAGGAAAACCTCCAGCAGAACCGGACTCAGTATGAACGGTCATCTGCCTCGACCGACTGGGGATTGGAGAAGACAGAGAAGAGACACAACAAGAAAGACAAAAAAGCACAGAAGCACACATTGATCCAGTAATCTGTTCTACATTAGATGGTAATAGCGGGTGATCTGTCTTCCCTGGATGATGTCACAGTTAACAGAATGCAAGACCATGTGTACCTACTATGAAGAAAAATAGAGGGAACAAAAAGTTAAAAGCTGAAATGACAATAGTCATTTCAATGCAATGCAAATCCATATCTGTATCTGTAGCGATCGGTCGCTGAATGGGTTAACCCTAAAGTTATACAAAACACCATTAAATTTACATTAATCTTCCATATTAATGTTGTAATAACACTCATAGAACTATCGAACAATGGCAGAGTGAAACAAAAACAACCATTATGCAACCGTGGTTGCATTGACTCAATGTTACCCGTGAAGCTAGAAGCTCTCTGTTCGCGGACATTCACTGCTAATTTAAAATACTTTTCAGATGTATTTGGTTGTAGTGAGCAGACCGGACAACACAGACATTAATATCCCTTCGATGTATAAAACCCTTATGGAAATAAAGTTTGTCAGAACTTTAAAAATGCATCAGCAAAGCTTGGTTTCTATAATCCTAGTGGGGCTAGCATGTTAGCTCAGTCAAGCTTTAAAAACAAAGTGAAAACACATTAAGTAAACCATCCTAAACTTTTCCTGTTTATTTCTCTGCCAAACCTCTCCCGTTATCTCTGGTTGTGGCAACGGAGTGTCCGGTTGCAGTGAATTACTCCAAGGTAAAGATGGTAATCTCAGCAGCGAGCTGGCAGCTATCTTGAAAGGGGGAAACAGCGGTCGTTTGGAAAGCCAGGCCTGGCTAGGCGAGTTGTACACAGGTCCGCGAAGGGGCTGCATTCGGCCTGTGAAGGGGGTTGCAGCATGGGCTCTGCACTCCTGCAGGATAGTAGCTTGTCTCCTCAGTATGGATTCCTCTCTCCATGAGGGTCAACAGGCAAAGAGGAAGATAAGTCTGGTGTAGTCTGGCTTCATAGCAACGGCACCCCGCTGAGGGGGGCAGTTACTTGGTGCCTGTAAAAGTCTTGACAAGGCGGCTTCTAGCTCTTCCTGTCTCATTCACTAAGGGCCGCCTCACCCGGTTTGTAGATTAGGCAGCAAAGGAAGAAAACGCTTATCAGAGACAAAACACTTGAAATATATGTATTACTATTGAAATTCCAGGGGGAGACACACACAGCGTTATCATAAAGCTCATGTAATGTAATCCGAAGTTCGCCTGTCCATGCCGGTTGTAAGCGAATGTCTGCCCAACCCCGCCCAGGGGCGCACTTCTGATAGGCGGGACCCTCACTGTGTGCGTGACTGAATGATGTCGGGGGGGCTGGGTACACACTCATTCAATGTGTTCTTGTGTTCTCACAAGCAAAACAGATCCACATTCCAATATCAAGCAGGGCCCCAGGTTCTTAATATATTATGCAAGATGTTATTAGGAGTTAACCAGGATAAACATCAAGAACAATAAAAAAAAGCTTTTACCATCAACCTTCTTGACGGTTACTCCATAACACCTCATGTGACTCCCACTTTGCCTAGTATCCAACAAGATGGTTGAATTAACTTATTGCCTGTTAGTGACCATGGAAACCCCCATCCCATGTAGAGTTAAACCACACAGTTTAGTACTCAGAACTTAGGTTACTCTTACTGCTTTAAGTAAAATACATCATTAATACAAAAGTGATATATTTCCTTAACATTCTCAAATTTCTTTGCTTACAACTCAGTCAGATTTTTTCCTCATGGCTTGATTACACAACATTCGCCATCTGAAAATTCATTTGAGAGTTCTTGTCCAGAAAATAAAGGGTCCAGAAAAAAAACTTTTCCACACTAAAAAAAATTAAGAAAAAAAGGTAGAAAAATACACATTAAGAATTTAATTCAAAATAACTGAATCAACTGTCAGAGAAAATTAACATGTGCATTTTATATACATATAAATATTTAACTTGTGCAAATGAAATAATTAACATGTTCCAACATTTAGGTAATTAATCAAAATAAAAAATAATGTTAATCAAAAATAATGAATTCAGAATAGTAAATCAATTTAATAAATTTAAAGTGATTGGTGATACTTTAACATTGAACTTTAAATATTATCTCATAATTTGTAAAACAAAATATGCATTGCATTCATGTCAATAGGCCTTGCCTTCATCTGCAGACTGCATCTTGAGTTTTTGACCCCTGTGGTAAACTAACCATTAAAACATTCCAAAAGAAAAATCTAAGAAGAAACTGGAGAGTCTGATTCTGCATGGACAGATTCGTTTGCCTTCACAACCAATGGACTGTTACCGATGTGCTTGATATGTGGCAAGTAATTAGCAAACAATAAAAAATATAACAATGAAAGACTTTGTCAGTACAAGCACTCAGCCTTTTCTGAACAGCATACAACTTAAGATGAGTAAATGAGAACAACTTCACAGAAAGCTGAAAGAAGCAAACATACTTTCAAGAAGTGGATCAACTCTCCAAACTCAATTACTGCTGCTATTTTTGTGCCAACTCATGAGATAGTAAGGAGGGAGAAGTAGTTTACAGTTGGAGAATACATGAAAGAATCATGTAATATAAAATGAACTGCATGACATATTGCATGAAAAAATGCCAGCTTTACTAGAATTCAAAAACAAAGAAAATTATTCAGAAAATTAAAGAAATTCTCTCTCTGCAAAGACCATCAAGGATTCATCAAGGAAAGGGCTAATAAAATGGAAACAGACATTACCAGTAAGCAATTTGCATCAATTGGTCAGATCTTGTTTTTCATTTTTCACCCTGAAAGCAGCAAACATGGAGACAGGCTGGTAGTAGAGAGATTTATTAAGCGTTGTCTGATGATAGAAACGGGGGATGTGAGGTAGGTGGGGGAGGGTGGAGCAGACCAGGCAACACTGGTTTGCCTGCTCCAGGGTCTCATTGCATACCAATAGGACACTATTTCTCTTACTATATCCTTGTTATTTCTTATCCCTTCTTCCATTATTTGTACCTAATACCTAAACTGCAATAAACTAAATAATCAAGGATTGATCATCAATGGAGGATTTATAGGTATAAAAGCTTCTCTTGGTAAAGCAAATACGTTTGCATCACTATAGAACCCAGAGCACCATTCTGCTGGACTCGAAGCGCGGCATAACAAAAAAACTTAGCTGCACAGACCCAGGTCTGCCCTTAATAAATGTAAACTGACATGTTGTAACAGGTATATTGATATTTAAAAGAATTCCCACACGTGACTTAAATTTGCCTTCTTAAGATGATTTGGTGCATCTCTGTTCAGCTGATAAAGGACATCAAGTAATCCTTCACTAATCATACTAGCTTCAGGACTTCTAAGTAAAAACAACCATAAACCACTTGGCCCTTTATGAACATAGAGTCCACACAAACAGAAATGGGGTTCCTGGATTTTTCCTACTATCAAAGGTAAGCAGGGGAGTCTTGAGAAAATTCCCTCTGTAAAACACAATTCCAGCTCGGAGGGGGCAGCATCTGCTCTTTTTTCACACCTGATAGCTTGCCAGGCAACTTGGCTAAGCAAACCATGACTGATGGAGGAGCTCTGTGTTCCATGAAGGAAAATATCATTATTTCAAGGTCGGACTGAAGAGGGACAGCAGTTAAACATGCATATAAAGCACTTTTGTATCTATACAAACAAAAATGACTTACAGATAGTTATACCTAATATTAGCTTTATGGCATATATTGATTGATTTAAAGACAAATTTTCACGTAATTATTGTTGGTCACATGCTACATGTTGTTGGAATGCAATGTGATCAGTCTTATAGTATTATCATAATAGGCTTACTACAATAAGCCTATTGTGACAACAAAAAAATATGTTTAAAAAAATCCCCAAAAAGATATGTAATGTATTTGGTACATGGATGATGTATGGATATCTCATGGGTTTTGCCAAGGTTGTTGAGGTGTTATTTCTGACCAGTGAGCTATGGTAATGGCTAATAAGGCTTGGAAGTATCCGCACATCTCACTTTTTCTCATCCTTTTGTTCTATGTTTGCTTTCTCTGCTGTTTTCCTTTTCATTCATTTTGCAAGGAAAATGCTTGCTTGGTGATATTTCTTTCTAATCAGCCTTTGAAAATGCCTAACAGCAGAAGCTTTCTGGATAATACTCCCTTTTTAAAACATCTTGCCCAATTTATGCCAATAACCAAATTAATTCAATTTTAGTGTGTGGTTCTTTCATACCAAACAATGAAATTGCTTTGTATAAACACAGTCACTCGTTACAGCCCCCACTGGCTACAATGGGTGGTTGACCTCTGACATCAAGAAAAAGCACAACTGCCACTCACTGGATTTTTATCTTTTTTTAGACCATACTCTGTTAATCCAATGTATAGTTGTGTGGGGAAATTGTAGCAAATCAGCTGCTTAAAATGTATGTGGTCTTCACGGCACCTTGGTGAATAACTCAACTGAGTTACTGCCATACTGTTGGCCAGCATGGAGTATCTTAGTAGTCTTAAGTAGAAACAGGATAGTTAGCACAGGGAGAAAATAGATTGTTTTTAGGCTTCTCGTGCTTCAGCATTCCCTGCAACAAGGCTCCTTCAATTTACACTCGACAAAAATATAAACGCAACACTTTTGGTTTTGCTCCCATTTTTATGAGATGAACTCAAAGATCACCTCCCCACCCCATAAAACAAAACTGCACCTTTCAGAGTGGCCTTTTATTGTGGGCAGTCTAAGGCACACCTGTGCACTAATCATGGTGTCTAATCAGCATATTGATATGGCACACCTGTGAGGTGGGATGAATTATCTCAGCAAAGGAGAAGTGCTCACTATCACAGATTTATACTGGTTAGTGAACAATATTTGAGGGAACTCGTGATATTGTGTATGTGGAAAAAGTTTTAGATCTTTGAGGTCATCTCCTAAAAATGGGAGCAAAACCAAAAGTGTTGCGTTTATATTTTTGTTGAGTGTACATGGCTGCTTTATTTAAGTACTTGCTTTCAAAATGTTTTTTTCATGAGAACCATGTAGTGATAGGAGCCATCATGGTGACATGGCAACCACAGTGAAAAGGCAAATAAACTGTGAGATAAATTCAGAGAGGAGTTGATTAAATGCTAAAATCAGAGGTAAAAGCACATACAATGCCCACATTAAAAGAAGTTGTTAAAAAGAATTTCAACATGCTGAATGTTGAAATTCCACTGTGGCTGTATGTTCAGATCAACATTCAGAGGAGGTAGGGAGACTAGGAAGAATGAGAGGTTCCCCCCACAATGATAAAGACCTCCCTCCCCCGAAAAATAAATAAACAAAATCAAAGAAAAGAAAAACTACAAAAAACATTTTAGGACACTGATGGGTGTTGAGCGCTGCCTGGGTCTGAGTAGTGGGCGCACCTCCTTTAATGTCTGAGAGAAATCCTCATGTAGTTTGGCTGCAATTCACTGCTTTACCATCTTTTTCGCCAATTTCCCCTGTCTGCGAAATGAGCGTACGGCTGGGTCAGAGTTGCCGTGAGGACCACACACTTTCCGGTCAATTTTTTTATTTTTTTTTATAGACCCCAACTTTTGCATGGAAAGTGATGTATGCACATTTCAGTCCCCATTTAGTGCATATGCAAGCTTTATAAATGAGACACCTGGCTCAACAAAGACTCCCTCAATCTCAAGGCCTGAAAATTCATTCACCTTAAAAGACTAACCATCGGTGTAACTACCAACATACCTCTTCTCACTCTTAAAGATTTAATATGGCTGATCTAGGTAGTTGCTGCTTTCCCCTATCCTGAAGACAGCCTCGCTCCCTCGTAGTTGCTATTACATAGAGGTGAGTTATACTGTACTTTAAGGTAAAAAGGACACCTGTAAAGGAAAAGGGGAACTGTTAAAATTTTAATACAAATTTAACAACTTCCCTTTCCAAATAATAAAAAATTATTTGATATATTTGTTCCATAGAAGGGACCGATGCCAGATAGCACATTCACAGTATGGGGACCAAAAACCTGGTTGCCATGAAGTTTCATCCATTAGATTCAATGAAAGGAAGTTCAGCGTGATACCTAAAATTCACAAAAAAACAACAGATTGTGCTTAGGCGTGTATAAGATAGGTAACCCAGTACCAGCCATTAATGGTAGGTCATGGTACTGTAGAAACACACACTTACACATCACATACAACTCTTACTCTGGTGGCATTGTTGGGGTAAATAAAAAAATAAATTTCAGGGTTTTTTTTCCATTTACTTTTTGTTTAATTATAACCTTCCCGTATATTATTTTATAATTATTTTTGATTTCAAAATTGCGTTGGGGTGACAGGGTGGACTCTGTGCGGGATTGTAGTTGATTGCCTGTAAATTGCATATGATATGACAGATATATGAGACTCACGATAACATAATAAATAGGCCACCACACCGCACATATTATAGCAATTTCAATTACTTACTCACAAATAACAACTAATCAACAAATAAATATGTACATTGTAAGGTGAGCAAACTTGCCTTCAGGACCTGCGTGGCAGCATGAATGGGCTAGAGTCCAGCTGTACAAGTGGAGTCAGCAGTATCTACCTCTCCATTCTACATAATCACCACCCAAGTGTTATGTCAGTAATCATTCATACGGTGGCTTGGTCGAACATCTGCTTTCATGTCCATCAAATTCCCATGTTTGCATATGGACACCCATCCAACTTTGTCGCTATGTAAGTCCCGATAAGCTTGAGCGTTTCAAGTTATTAATGGCATTCCTGTCTACGGACTCAACAAAATCCGAAAATATTTTTCCTGGTTGTAACATTTGGCCATTTCGTCATGTTATCCTCCCAGTTTGATATAGTAGCAGGGTGGATGTTTGACAAACCACCTTGTATAAGAACTAAATGAGAATGCACCCATTTTAGAGCCATCACCATCCAGTGTAAATAAACACTGACCTTACTCAACTGTAAATGAGTAGCAGAATTAGCTAAATTGTGGAAATATGCCAGAAATGCCCATTGAAACTTGTCTATTGTTTGTGTTAAAGTTTTGTCAATTATGTATTCCATAATTGAGTGTCCCAATGATCCTAGGAGCTATGCTGTCAGGGGCTTTAAGCCCCTAGTAGGGTCACCCAAGGCAGACAGGTCCTGGGTGAGGGACCAGACAAAGAGCAGCCCAAAAAGCCCCTTATGATGAGTACAATTATTGGATCTCGTGTTCCCTCGCCCGGACGCGGGTCACCGGGGCCCCACTTTGGAGCCAGGCCTGGAGGTGGGGCACATTGGCGAGCGTCTGGTGGCCGGGCTTTTACCCATGAAGCCCGGCCAGGCTCGGCCCGAAGAGGCGACATGGGTCCCCTTTCCGATGGGCTCACCACCTGTCTGAGGGGCCAAAGGAGTTGGGTGCATTGTGCAACGAGTAGCAGTAGAGGGCGGGGACCTTTGCTTTCCGATCCTCGGCTGCAGAAGCTGGCTCTTGGGACGCGGAATGTCACCTCTCTGGTGGGGAAGGAGCCTGAGCTCGTGCACAAGGTTGAGAGTTTCCGACTAGAGATAGTCAGACTCACCTCGACGCACCGCTCTGGCTCTGGAACCAGTCTCCTCGAGAGGGGCTGGACATTCTTCCACTCAGGAGTTGCCCCTGGTGAGAGGCACCGAGCTGAGCATACTTGTTGCCCCTCATCTTGGTGCTTGCACGTTGGGGTTCTCCCCGGTGAACGAGAGGGTGGTCTCCCTCCGCATTCGTGTGGGGGGACGGGCTTATGCGCCAAACAGCAGTTCAGATTACCCACCCTTTTTGGAGTCCTTGGAAGGGGTACTGGAGAGTGCCCCTCCTGGGGACTCCCTCGTTTTGCTGGGGGACTTCAACGCTCACGTGGGCAATGACAGTGGGACCTGGAAGGGTGTGGTTGGGAGGAATGGCCCACCTGATCTGAACTCGAGTGGTGTTTTGTTGTTGGACTTCTGTGCTCGTCATGGATTGTCCATCACAAACACCATGTTCAAGCATAAGGGTGTCCACATCTGCTCTTGGCACCAGGACACCCTAGGTCGCAGTTCATTGATCGACTTTGTTGTCGTTTCATCTGATCTGCGGCCGCAGATCAGATGAGGGGCAGAGCTCTCCACCGACCATTACCTGGTGGCGAGTCCGATGGTGGGGGAAGAAGCCGGTAAGACCTGGCAGGCCTAAACGTATTGTGAGGGTTTGCTGGGAACGTCTGGCAGAGTCCCCTGTGAGACGGACCCTCCGGGAGAACTTTCAACACGTCCCGAGGGAGACGGGGGACATTGAGTCTGAATGGACTGTGTTCCACGCCTCTATTGTTGAGGCGGCTAGTCGGAGCTGTGGCCACAAGGTTTTCGGTGCATGTCGCGGCGGCAACCCTCGAACACGCTGGTGGACACCAGCGGTGAGGGAAGCCGTCAAGCTGAAGAAGAAGTCCTATCGGGCTTTATTGGCCTGTGGGACTCCGGAACCAGCTGATGTGAATTAGAACAGATTACTAGATCAATGTGTGCTTCTGTGCTTTTTTGTTTCTCTTGTTGTGTCTCTGTTCTGTCTTCTGTAACCCCAGTCGGTCGAGGCAGATGACCGTTCATACTGAGCCCGGTTCTGCCGGAGGTTTTTTTTCCCCGTTAATGGGTGGTTTTTCTTCCCACTGTCGCTTCATGCTTGCTCAGTATGAGGGATTGCAGCAAAGCCATGTACAATGCAGATGACTCTTCCTGTGGCTCTACGGTTCCCCAGGAGTGAATGCTGCTTGTCGGGACTTTGATGCAATCAACTGGTTTCCTTATATAGGACATTTTTGACCAATCTGTATAATCTGACCCAATCTGTATAATATGATTGAACTTGACTTTGTAAAGTGCCTTGAGATGACATGTTTCATGATTTGGCGCTATATAAATAAAATTGAATTGAATTGAATTGAATTGAATGTGTACCGGCAGTCGAAGTGGCAGGCGGCTCGGCTGGTCGCCGAGGCAAAAACTCGGGCGTGGGAAGAGTTCAGAGAGGCCATGGAGAAAGACTTCCGTACGGCTTTGAAGCGATTCTGTTCCACTCTCCAGCATCTCAGGAGGGGGAAGCAGTGTGGTACCAACACTGTTTACAGTAGGGGTGGTGTGCTGCTGACCTCCACTCGGGACGTCGTGCATCGGAATACTTCAAAGACCTCCTTAATCCCACCAACACGTCTTCCATTGCGGAAGCAGAGCCTGAGGACTCTGGGTCGGGTTCTCCCATCTCTGGTGCTGAGGTTGCCGAGGTTGTTAAAAAGCTCCTCGGTGGCAAGGCTCTGGGGGTGGATGTGATTCGCCCTGAGCACCTTAAGGCTCTGGATGTTGTGGACATCGGGGGCAGTTCCCCTGGATTGGCAGACTGGGGTGGTGGTCCCCCTATTTAAAAAGGGGGACCGGGGGGGGGATGTTTTATAGAGGAATCACACTCTTAAGCCTCCCTGGTAAGGTCTATTCGGGGGTTCTGGAAAGGAGGGTCCGTCGGATAGTCAAATCTCGGATTCAGGAAGAGCAGTGTAGTTTTCGTCCTGGCCGTGGAACACTGGACCAGCTCTATACCCTCAGCAGGATTCTGGAGGGGGCATTGGAGTTTGCCCAACCAGTCTACATGTGCTTTGTGGATCTGGAGAAGGCATTCCACCGTGTCCCCCGAGGGATCCTGTGGGGGGTACTCCGGGAGTATGGAGTACCGGACCCTTTAATAAGGGCTGTCAGGTCTCTGTACGACTGGTGTCAGAGTCAGGTCCGCATTACCGGCAGTAAGTCAGACTCGTTCCGGTGAGAGTTGGACTCTGCCAAGGTTGCCCTTTGTCACCGATTCTGTTCATAGTTTTTATGGACAGAATTTCTAGGTGCAGCCAAGGTGTTGAGGGGATCCGTTTTGGTGGCCTTAGGATTGCGTCTCTGCTATTCGCGGATGACGTGGTCCTATTGGCTTCATCAGGGAGTGATCTACAGCTCTCACTGGAGCGGGTCGCAGCCGAGTGCGAAGCGGTCGGGATGAGGATCAGTGCCTCCAAATCCGAGACCATGGTCTTGAACCGGAAAAGGGTAGAGTGCCTCCTCCGGGTTGGGGAGGATGTGCTGCCCCTAGTGGAGGAGTTCAAGTATCTTGGGGTGTTGTTCACGAATGAGGGGAAGATGGAGCTTGAGATCGACAGGTGAATTGGTGCGGCGTCTGCTGTGAAGCGGGCGCTGTACCGATCCGTTGTGGTGAAGAGAGAGCAGAGCCAAAAGGCAAAGCTCTCGATTTACCGGTCGATCTACGTTCCTACCCTCATCTATGGTCACGAACTTTGGGTCGTGACCAAAAGAAGGAGATCACGGATACAAGCGGCTGAAATCAGTTTTCTCAGTAGTGTGTCTGGGCTCCCCCTTAGAGATAGGGTGAGGAGCTCAGTCATCCAGGGAGGACTCAGAGTAGAGCCACTGCTCCTCCACGTCAAGAGGAGCCAGTTGAGGTGGCTCGGGCATCTGGTCAGAATGCTTCCTGGACGCCTCCCTGGTGAGGTGTTCCGGGCACGTCCCACCGGGAGGAGGCCCAGGGGAAGACCCAGGACACGCTGGAGGGACTATGTCTCCTGAGGAGCTGGCCCAAGTGGCCAGAGAGAGGGACGTCTGGGCCTCCCTACTGAAGCTGCTTCCGACCCCGGATAAGCGGAAGAAAACGGACGGACGGTATTCCAACAACACATCATTACATAGCCATATTTTAAAATGTCTTGTCAACTTTAAACATTTTTAACATAAAAGCATGGTGGGCCACTGATCCACTGCCTCTGTGTACCTACCACTGGGCTTAGCAGGTTTTGTGGAGGACACCCCAAATTAGGTGGAGGAAAGATTGACACTGTTAGAAAAATTTTTGTTCATCATCATTGTTTTGTGATAGCTAGTATTCATCAATGGGATTTATTGGCTACATTGTTTTTGATTTATCATTTACTGTTAATTTATCCTTATTTCTTTGTTTTGTATCCTTTCTCCTTAATTATTAATTTTAAAATTGCGCTGCACAAGGTGGTTGCATGTTGGAGTAGCTCTATTTTTATTCTGCAAATCTTTTTAAGGAACTTCACTTCCTCCTTCTGTGGTTCAAAACATGTTTTTGTATGTATCACAACTGGTGTTGGATACTATGCAATTTATTTTTTTTAGCATTTGTGAAACATTTCTTATGATGCGTAACTATAGCAACCAGTTGGTTTTGTACACCCATGAGCAGCTGATTAACATCTCAAAAGCTGAAATACTTCAACTACTTCCCCAAATCCCAAATGAGCTGAAAAGGAGACACTGAGGAAACAGACCAGGAATAAGAAGAGAGAAAAGGAGGAAATCTAAACCATCTCGCCCATTGATTATTATAGTCAATGTGAGATCTTTGGGAAACAAGTTGGAGGGAATCCAAGCTTTAACAAGGACCCAGCTAGAATATCAGGAATGCAGTATTTTGCGTTTCACTGAAACATGGTTGCAAAAATCATATTCCCATCTCCAGCATCTCTCTTCCAGGCTTTCTGACCATATGAGAAGAGAGAGATTTAAAGAAGACCGGAACGACCAAAGGTGGTGGGTTGGTGATGCTGGTAAACAACAGATGATGTCATCCAGGACGTCACTGTGAAGTTTATTCTCTGCAGCCCAGTTATTGAAATGTTAGCACTGAGTTTGTTTACCAGTGTTTTTTTGGCAATAGTCTATGTTCCACCATCAGCTGTTGCCGACACTACATGTGATGTCATCAGCACACTTGTGGATAAGATGCAGACACAACATCCAAATACTTGTCTGGCAATATCTGGTGGTTTTAATCAGGCCTTATTCAGCTAAACTTCCAACTTTTCAACAGTTTGTCACCTGCTCTACTAGAGAAAGCAAAACTCTGGACTTGTTTTATATAAATGTCAAAGATTCATACATCTCTGAGGAAAGACATTCTCTTGGCCAACCAGACCACAATCTAGCTTTTCCCTGCTCAGAAAATAAGCCTCTTTTTGAAAGGCAACCTGCACTAAAGAGAATTGTGAGAAAATGGTCACAGGAAGCCAAAGAAGTAATGCCCCATTCATTATGAACGGGGCAGAAGAATCAGTATTTAGCCAGACAAACAGAGAATTCAGGATAAAACGGAATTTATTAACGGAAGGTAAACAGGCAAAACAAAAAAAAAAAAATGACGTAAAGCCAAACTGGACAACAGCGTCCAAAAACAGTCCAGAGATGATAACCAGCAAACTAAAAAAAAACTTACCAGGGGAACAGGCTAACAACAACAACAATGTCAGGGAAATGTCCGGTCAGGCAACAAACAGGCAGTCATTACAAACAGTGGTCAGGCTAGTACGAAAAGTCCAAGAACAGGTCCAAATCCGATAACACAGGAAGGCAGTCCGAAACAGGTGGGGGTTGGCAAAAACAAACAGGTAACTTGATCAGACAGGTACCGGTCAGACGGGCAGGCAAACAGAATTGACAGGTAAACAGGATAATCAGAAGATGGGGTGGCTCAGATTTTTGGAGGCAAACAGGGTCAGAATCAACAGGCAAAAACAGAACAGATAATGCTGGATTTAGACTCACCAGTAGGCACGGAAAGATGATCTGGCACTAATGACTGGTCTGAACACAGTTTATATGGAGGTGGAAACAGGTGAAACTGGTGAGAGATGATTGCAGGCGGGGTGGAGCTGAGCAGGTGTGCAGAGTGAGTAGTCAGACCAGGCATCAGTGCCGAGATCCTAGCAGAACTCAAAAAACAAGCCAGAGACAAAACATAAACAATAACAGATATCAAACAGGAAAGAATCCAAAACAGAAAACTAAACAGTGGCAGAGACTCAAACTATTACAGAATTAGTTAATTAATTTGCATTGAATTAAAAATATAACAACATAGATTTGACATGCCAAATCACCACAAATGGATGTAAATTGGCGTTATGCACAACATACATATTTGTCGTACAACATGCTTGTCAATATTATTGACCACAGGTAGTACAAGCACTTAAGTGACCAGAATGTAATCCACCACATATCTTCAGAAGTATCCATCTGCAACAAAGGAGCATAGGAGCAATTTATAATTTGTTTTAATCATATTGTCAGGGTTCAGTTTTTACCCGTCTCACCTTGGACAGTTCCAGCACTTTTCATCTCCCCCATACATATAAAAAACCAACATGAGTCTAGAAAACAATCTTGCTATTTGCAAGACTGTATAAAAAAAACAAGACCCAGAAACAGATTCCAGCAATTGAATCTAAAGATGTGACAGAAACCCAAGGAAGCAAACCAGATGTGAACATCCTTGCCAGTACTATTACAAAAATCTTCACACAAATACTGTATATTGCTCAGACTGGGCACACATCTGGTCCTGCACCAGACTTTCGTGCGGCCCGTGCTGAGTTGCTATGACTATTGTCTCTTTCTCTCACCTCTCGATCATCTCATCATCGACACCCTTGCACTCCCGTCTCTTGATCAGATTTATGAAATATTGTCTCTGAAACCGAACAGCAAGCACAATGTGACGCAAAATGCAACTTACTAACTTGCTCAATGAGATCTGAAGCACAAACTAGCATCTGTCCAGTTACGTTTCCTTTAATGAATATTCAGTAAGGGGAGTTTCAGTGCAAAGTTGTAAAATTCAGGGGAAAGTGGATGCAAATCTGTTTATTTAACATGCAGTGTGATTCATTGAAACTGCAAATAATTGTGCTCATTATTGTGCTGCAAAGCCATGGACAATGCAGACGACTCTCCCTGTGGCTCTTTGCTTTTTCAGGAAGAGTGAATGCTGCTTGTCAAGTCTTGATGCAGTCAACTGGGTTCCCTCAGATAGGAACTTTTTTTTGACCAATCAGATTGGATCGGTATAAACCAATCCAATCTGTTTCTGATTGAATTTGACTTTGGAAAGTGCCTTGAGATGACAATTTTTGATGAATTAGTGCTATATAAATAAAATAAAATTGAATTGAATTATTTGTCATTACTTTGCGTGTCCGAAATCTTTGCGTGTCCTACGATGGAGAGCTGGAGCTGGCTGTCTGCACAACTGAGACATATTCCTGTGCAGAGGCCCAGCTCTGCGCAGCAGTCTATTTGCCTTTGTATTTTGGTTCAGTCCAATGAGGCTATCAGCTGCACTCCAGTGATCCGGCCCTTAGCCACGCCTTTTGCCCATTTGGAAGGGAAAGCCAAACACCCATGTAACTCAAACAAAGAAAAAGAGTATTAGTACAACATAAACTGAATTGACCTTGCAGTGTTAATATGTTTGCACTCCATATAAACATTGTAGGGTGATAAAGGAACAAACTAAGAAATATAATTAAGGAATATTTAAAGTAATAACTATAAAGTAAATTAAAGAGAAAGCAAATTGTTGTAGGGTGTGCTCTTACCCTGTGTGGCTTGCCATCACACTGTACCTATAAACTTTATTGGTTAGTTTTGCTGTTCTTTTTATATCTTTCCCTGCCAGAGTAGAAGCTGAGAAGGTTATGTTGTTCTCTCTTCTTCCTCTACTGTATTTTTGTCTCCTTTTCTCCCTTTTAGCATTTTTCTCCTCTTTTCTCTTCCTTTCTTTGTCTTTTAACTTTCTGTTTTTGTGTCCATTGAGTGTGAAATAGTCAGAAAATAATATATTTTTGCATATCAAGCGTAGCACTACGGTGGAAGCAGTAATGCCCCACTTGTGAAAGTAAATCTCTTGGGCTCTCTTTGGCATTAAGTCAGGAATTGTTAATGCTGCACTGCCAGACAGTATAAAGCCCTGATCTCAACATCATTGACACTGTCTTGGATTACGTGAAGAGACAAGGATGAAGGATTTGAGAAAACACAGCATATCTTCAAAACTGTGTGAAAGTCTCCCTAAAATAACTGATACTCTCTTGAAAGCAAAAAGCTGTCACACCAAATATTGATTTGATTCAGATCTCTTTTCTCTTCATTCATTGTATTCTTTTTATGGCTGAAAATAAAATATTATATAATATTTATTTATGATAAGAAATACCCCTATTGTCGCACCATGGGGAAATTTTGGTGGGACAGTTGGTGGGACAGGCACTAGATCAGTAAAAAACAAACAAATATTGCACAAGTATTGATATTACAGCATATTTAGATATAATGCCATAATGCAATACTCAAGTTTAACTGGAAGTACAGTAAGCAATTTACACAACAATGTGAGAAAGATATGCAGTATGAATGATTGTACAAGCAACACCCCAGAGTAGCTAAAGCATGTGCAAATGAACATTAGCATCTGAGAGACTAATGATATTCAGATAAAAAAAAATCAATATTCAAGTTAAACAGAGGACATACAGCAGCTAATTTACACAATGATATGAGAAAAAAGTATGCAGTAAGCATGATTCTGCAAGCAACACCTCAGATAAAATGTGCAATCTTCAGGTAAACAGAGGAAATACAGCAACTTATTTACACAACTATGTAAATACCACATGGACGCAGTGAAAGTGGTATGGGAAAAAAGGACACTTGCAAATGCCTTAGCTACTCTGAGATATTGCTGTACAATCATGCATACTGCATATTATCTCACATCGCTGGGTAAATTGACTGCTTTATTTTCCTGTTTAATGGAATTTTGCATTTCTTATCTGATTATCATTAGTCCCTCAGATACTAAGGTACACTAGCACAAGCCTTAGCTACCCCATGATGTTGCTGTACTATCATGCATATTACATATTTTCTCACATTGCCATGTAACTGGCTTGTGTTTTTCCTCTGTTTAACTCAAATATTTCATCTTTTTTTTACCTGAGTATGCCGTATTATCAATAATTGTTCAATACTTACTCTGGTTTTTATTTTTACTTTTATTTTGGCCTTTGTGATAAACAAATTTTCTGTTGCTTTATAAGTAACTTTAGATTAGATTAGCTTGTTTTTTCATTACTATAAATTTTGAGTAAGCCTGTCTGTGTCTTTGCCACTGTTACGCCCACATTTCCCTGTTGTGGGACAGTAAAGCAATTTCTTATTTTGAAGAATGACAAAAAACAGGCAGTTTATGAATCAAATATCTTTCACAGCAGGAAGTACTGAACGGTGGGTGAGTGAATCTTTAGGAATCATAGAAATTATGTCACACTTGCTGCTTGCAAGAGCATTATGCTGCTGGAAAAAATATATATACAAGCATGAGCAATACAGTCTTAGGTGAGACTTAAGTTTTGTACTCTTGCAAATTACCCCAATGTCCCTCAAAGTGATAGCATTTTAGTGCTGTCACTTAACTTTTTGACTTTAGTGATTAATTATATGGCTACATATTAGATAAAATTATAGAAGCTTTTTAGGCAATAGAAAGTGTGATTACATGCTAAGCAGCTGGCATGTAGTGAGGCGACAACTGCTCCTAAGGGGAAGAGCCACATCAAAGAAGAGCTTTACCCTCTGAAGTGCCCTCGATAATCATAAAGGGTCCCTAACAAATCAGAACAGGCCGGGCTGTAAAAAGAAGTATCATTTAGCCATCAGTTTGAATCAGTATCTAATTTACACATTTCCATGACAGACCCTCCAGCAATGCTGAACATTAGACACGTTGACAGTTGTCAGTCACAGTAATAATCAGTGAAGTTGTAGGTGAGAGGTTTTCTGAAGGACAGAGGCAGTGCAGTTACTTGGGACTGGCCACTATGCAGCAGTCATGGTCCTGTCTAGACACTCATCCCCCCACCGGATGTCTGCTAGTACAGATTTAGGTTGTTTTCAGACATCTGGGTTGGCCATTAATAGACACTGCCCTTCTTTCTGAATCCTCAGCAGGGAGGCAGGATTCCTGATTGCAGCCATCATGCTGACCTTAACACCCCAGTAAAATTGGGAAAATGGGCCAGTTAAGGTGACTCTGGCGCATTTCTGGCTTACAATAGATCTCCTGTCTGAACATCAATAATTTTCTTTATGAGGACTGGTCATGATCTAATTTTTAGCATGCTGAAGAAACGGAATAATTTTAAGACTGACTATGTTAATGAAAATTGCAATAATTGCAAACGACTTTATCAAGCAGGCCTACAGCATCATGGTTCAAGCACTGCACATAAGTGAAGCACTTCTAACCGGCCATGCCAACTTATATACATACACACATATATATATATATATATATATATATATATATATATATATATATATATATATATATATATATATTAGTGCTGTCAAACGATTAAAAATTTTAATCGCGATTAATTGCATAATGTCGATAGTTAACTCGAGATTAATCGCAATTAATCGCATATTTTATCCTTTTATTTCTGAAAGTGTAATAGCCTGTTTGGGCATTTTAATGTGCAATTTTGCAATAAATGACACTAATAAAATACATGCTTGTACAAAACATATTTTTTTGTTATTTTTCAAGCACTTTTCAGAATTGGAATGAAAACATCCTGGTGCCAAATGTTAAACTCTGGACTATAATGGCTAAATGACTAATCATGACGCCCTGATGTTTACACAGTGTGTAAACAAATGTGTAAATAAATACCTGTTTTCATGCCAATATATTTTTTTTGCCTCTTAAACAAAGTTAGACATGGTATTATGCATAAACATATAAATTAATAAAAAATGTACATTCCAATAAAGTCATAAGTTTTGTTCATTTCTTCACTCTCTCTCACACACACATCTAATTCTGAGCTTTCACACCAACAACAATAATTTCTTTGAATATTTTTGCTTGCTGTTTATATCCATATTCATAGAGTTTAAGCCTGGAAAAAGGTTTTAAATTTCCAGGTCATTCCAGTCTTACACTTTGCTTGCAACTGGGCAGGAGCTTAATACCCTGAATGAGACTGTTTAGCAACTGTTTAGTAACTCCAGGTCCTTCGTTTGGCAACGTGATTCAGCCTTAGTTTGTCAAATACAGAGACAACAAATTAATAAGCATTAAAGTACGGTTTATGGGTTGGGGTTTCTGCAATGTTATCAACGTGTAAAAGCTCATCTTCAGAACCAATGTCTGATAAAATGGTGATCTGCATCATGTAATCTACTTTCAGCAGTTATCACCGGTTATTGCACCGTAAACTGCAGAAAATACGTGCAGAGTTGCTCTGTCTGCCTTTACTACCGTCGGCTCCTATGGCGGAGGGATAGTTCAGCTGGATACAAAGTGTGGGCAGTGCAGGCAGGTCTCATAATAACCGCTGTTTCGTCACTTATTTTAGAGCCCAAATAAGCGATTTCACTTTCAGAAACGTGCCCAAAAAAACCGCAACCCGTGACTCATGAAATTTAGAAGCGCTTTTAGAAAAAACAAGCCCAAAGTCGCATGTGTCCGAGGGTAAAAGAAACCCTTAGGGGCGGGTGTGTTTTTGCTACAGTTTTCTAGCACTCTTGAAACTACGGAAAGCGCCGAGGGTAAAAGAAACACAGTCCGGAGAGCGCGGCGGGGGAAAAACATTAAGGAACAGTGTGTGTGTTTTAACGCGCGGCGACAAAAAAATTGTCGGCGTTGAAATGGGTTTGCTTTAACGGCGTTAATAACGCGTTTAACTGTCAGCACTAATATATATATATATATATATATATATATATATATATATATATGTGTGTATGTATATAAGTTGGCATGGCCGGTTAGAAGTGCTTCATTTAGAAGTGCTTCCACTCCAAATCCAGTATCCACGGGCTATACACTAAGCGCAACGAAAGAGGCTGTGGCCTCGTGAGCATCATATCCACTGTTGAAGATGAAAAATCCAAGCTTCATGAATATATCACGAAGATGGCCCTGAGGGATGAAGCACAGATAATGGAAGCTGGAAGAGAAGGAACCATTATAGGACGAAAAAGCCCTGCATGGGATGTACCATCAACAGATAGCTGAAGCGGCTGATATGACCAAATCCTACCAATGGCTAGAGAGGGCTGAACCGAAGGACAGCACAGAAGCACTGATCATGGCAGCACAGGAGAAGGCCTTGAGCACCAGAACAATAGAGGCCCAGATCTATCATAACAGGAGAGATCCCAGGTGCAGGCTATGCAAAGAGGCCCCAGAAACTATACAACAGCTCACCGCAGGGTGTAAGATGCTAGCAGGGAGGGAATACATGGAACGTTATAACCAAGTGGCTGGAATAGTGTACAGAAACATCTGTGCAGAATACCAACTGGAGACCCCAGGTCAAAATGGGAGTCACCTCCCAAGGTGGTGGAGAATAACAGAGCTAAGATCCTGTGGGACTTCCAGATACAAAACAGACTAAATGGTAATGGCCAACCCTGCTCAGGATTACGAGGGGTGGGTGAGTTAGCAGTTTACATATACACATATATATATAAAAACTAGTGCAGGGAAAGAGCTGAATATAAACAGGATAAAAATAACAGTGCTTTTGTCAAAAATGTATGAGGACCAAAACTGGCTGAAGATCACCTCACTTATGGTGGACAATGAGATAGTGGTGGAGATAGCAGGCCACTCTTTGTTTAGAGCCAACAGAAACATAGTGGCAGAGAAAGGTAAAAGTCGAGGTATGCCCATGTATAACTATAACCATTGGTGCGCAGCTCTGCAATAGACTGGTGACCTGTCCAGGGTGTACCCCACCCCTCGCCCATTGACTGCTGGAGAGAGGCACCAGCACCCCACAAGGGATAGACGTGTTAGAAAATGAATGGATGGATGGTGCACAGCTGCAAAAGCAATTGGAACCTTCTGCTCTGCCGATCTGGAATATCGTTTTCGTGATTTAAGTGTAGACCATTTAAACTAGTTAGAGAGCTCAGCTCTGTGATCGTTATTTTAGCCTACATACAGCCAAAAGCTAAGCTAAATTAGCCCTGGAAGAGTTACATTGTTTATAAGCAGTCAAATTAATACTAATTCAGAGGAAGCTGTGACCAAAACTGGAGACTTTAATCATGGTAAATTAAAAGCAGTCCTCCCCAAATTCCACAAATTCTTAAAGGTCTTGACCAGAGACAACAGTATATTAAACCAGGTCTTTGCAACATCCCATTAGTGTATAAGGCTGCAGCAGCTCGTTTCTTTGGATCTTCTGATCACATCTCTGTGGACATTATAATTTATGATATCCAATTATAATTGATAATATTCAGAATCAAATTGGTAAAATTGCACAACACTTCCAACAGTCACCTACCTTAACTGCCACGCTCCCACCCCACATGCTCTAGCCTCAGGATGTGCTCCAGCTCTTCCAGAGGTAGATCAGGAAGGCTCCTGGACCTGATGATGTGTTACCATCCTGTCTCAAAATCTGCACAGACAAGCCTGGCCCGATTTTCACACATCTCTTCGACAAGATCACTGGAGCTATGGGAAGTTCCCCTTTGCTTGAAACACTCTACAATCATCCCTCCATCTATGGACTACATGACAATAGACATGTGGCCCTGACATCTGTATCAATGAAGTGTTTTGAAAGACTGGAGTGAAATGTTTCATCTGACTGGTGCTGGCCTCTCTGAAGGACATCACAGTAGTGATGGGAATTTCGGCTCTTTTCAAAGAGCCTACTCTTCTCAAAGAGCCTACTCTTTACTGTCTTTACTCTCTTCGACTCCTAAGTGGCTCCTCAGATTTGGTTGCATAAATTACTAAAGAATATTTAAAATAAATTACTAACGAACGAACGAACGAATGAACCTAAATAATATGAAATGCCTATTTACATGGCACAGTAAAAAAGAAGTAAAAGCTTCACCCACTCAATCAGCAATGTGGTTGCTTGTCTTTTTTCTTCAAATTGGCTGGATGGGTGAAGAATTTGCATATGCCTGTGGATGCCTGCATGATATACAATTTTTATTTTTCTACACTCTGCCTTTAAGAGTTTGAGAAAACTCTGCCAGAGTCTCTCCTCCCCCTCTCATGTTCTGGACAGTGATCGCAGTTCTTTTGTGTATGTAGCCCCTCTCTACAAAGACACACTGACAGAGGGCTGCCCAGTGTGTCTGAGAGGGAGGGAAAATCAGGTGATATGTCTGTACTCTGTAGCCCTTCCCCTTCCGCTCAGTGTATCAAAAGCAGCCATTTCATCTTCTTGCAGCTCTCAAAAAAAACGTTTTTCAGTAGGGACCCTACCCCAGTCGTTCACATCAAAGAGCCCGCTCTTAGAGCCATAATGTTCACAACTGACTCATCACATCACCAGACCTTTGTTGGACCACCTGCAGTTTGACTGGAGGTCAGTGGATGATGGAGTCAATTTGGGCTTGCACAGCATCCACCAACACTTTGATGCTCCAGAGGTATATGCAAGGATCCTGTTTGTGGACTTCAGCTTGGCATTTAACGTCATCATCTCGGATATCCTCAGCGCCAAACTCACTCAGCTCACTGTTCCAGCCTCCACGCAGAACATGTGCAGCAGCTGAGGGTAGAATGAGAATGCCAATCTCTGACAATTTCTTTAAATGGGGTTATTAATTAACTAAAGCTGCTTTAAAGGTTGGTGGACCTAGTACAAGAAGCTGTCGGCAGTATCATGCCCCCCAAAAAGGTAAAATTGCATTTTAAACAAGACAGGAATAAAGAAGTGGAAGTGCCTTAACAGGTGGAACAAAGCGACATGGCAGCTGTGAAAGCCAGCACAAAGGAACTGTCAGATTTGATACGCTTTATCATAAGAGAGGAAATCAGAGTGGTCGTTAGAAAACTTAATACCATCACAGATGATAGTTCTGCTTTCACATGGAGACGTGGGGAAGTGGATGAAACACTGTTGAGAATGGACGGTTGGATCACAATGCTGGAAACTGAGTACGGAATTCTGCATAAGGTCTATGTGGAGCTTCATGAGAAGGCTGAGCGGCTTGAAACGCAAACCCGTAAAAACAATCTGTGTGTATTTGAACTGCCTCATAATGTTGAAAAGGGTAATCCGACAAACTATATGAATATGCTGTTTAATCAATTACTTTAAGATAAAATGGTGACGGAGCAACGACTGGAGATTGTGCAGCAGATTGGATCGGTGGGCAAAGCAGGAGGTTAAGTGATGATTGTGCACCTCCAAAATTTTACAACAAAACAAGAGATCCTAGAAGTTGTGAAAAAGGAGTAATAAGATATATTGATGGGACAAAAACCTACATGGGGGAGGTGTAGCATGTTATGTCCAAAATCATATCCCAAATCAAGACTTCACGTCCAACACCCAGACTATTAGCACTGGCACCCCCCAGGGGTTTATGCTTTCCCCACTGCTCTTCTCCCTCTACACCAATGACTGTACCTCAGGAGACCCATCTGTCAAACTCCTGAAGTTTGATGATGACACAACAGTCATCAGCCTCACCAGGGATATTGATGAGTTGTCCTACACACCGGAGGTTGATCAGCTGGCTCTCTGGTACAGCCAGAAAAACCAGGAGCTTAACATGCTCAAAACTGTGGAGAGGATCATGGACTTTAGGCAGAGATTCTGATAACAGAGAGATTGTTTAATAAGCCTAGGTGGGGGTCGGGGTTGCCTTGACCGCTGCCTTAAGCTGGCCACACACTGAAAATGGTGCAGATATGGTTCCAGCACCTCAAGGAACCCAAATCATTAAAAATCACAGTGGACACTCACATCAGCCATGTGCTGTTGCAAGTCCCGTTACCGAGACCGTGCGACACTGCAAAAAAATCCGTAAGAAGGAAGTTTGACGGTACATCGCAGCAGTTCTCAGATCAAGCTCCCGAATTTCACAAGCCAAACTGGAAACATCAGATGCTAGACAGGATAAGGTTCCGGTGAATTTCAGAATAAAATCACTGCACCAGCTCACGCTAACTTGACTAGTGTAAACAAAACAACAACATAGAAATACCAGGAAAGAGAAGGGCTTTTGGAGGATTGGAGCAGTGTGGGGGTTTGTGGTAAACTAGAACTGAATTAGAACCGTAACATGCACCGTAGTCAGTGTGAGCCCTGGGTTAATGTTTATGTTTTCTCTCTCTTGTGTTTTTCAACCCCTGCTTGCAAAGCTCACATGCTGATGGAAATGGGGGAAAATTGTCTTCATGTTGGCCTGATTAAAGTCGCCAGTAACCATGAAAACACCTTCTCAACTAGTGGTTTGTAAGACACTAATGGAGTGGTAGAGCACACTCAAAACACACTCAGAGCAGTGTTGGCACTGGGGGTGATGTAAACACCAGTGATGATGATGGTGGTAAATTCCCTGGGCAGATAGAAGGGGCTACATTTAATAGTCAAAACTCAATGTCTGGGGATAAATGACTTGGGACCACCTTAGCATTGTTACACCAGCTAGTGTTAATGTAGTTTCAAACACCCCCACCCAGGGTTTTACAATGGAGAGTGCAGCTCCTGTTGGACTGGAAAGTTGTTAGCCCCTCCATTCTAATAGGATCATCAGGAAGGAATTTAGCCATATCTAAGTTAGAACATTGGCACAGCAGTCTCTCATATCAGGATTTGTTGTTAAATTCAGCTTCAAGTAATCCACTTTATTGTCCAGGGAGTGAATGTTGGTGAGCAAGATGGATGCATAATTCTGCAAGAGTTAGCCTTTAGCCCTCCACGCATTCTGTGCTTCCATTTCCTCTCACACTGCCTACATCTCTTTCTGGTGCAGCTTGTACTGGTGGGAGCTGCTGTCTGTGTAATGATACCACTCCTGAGGACCAGTTAATTGACACACCTGCTCCTGCTAATCTTCTCAGCTGCCCCTCCTGTTTCTGCCTCTACTTAAGCAGCCCTGAGACCCAGAGCCAGTGCCAGAATATCTTGAGCCATAGTGGTGAGAGCATTCCAGCATTTTCTGACTAACCTGCCTGTGTACGACCTTTTTCTGTTTCCTGTTTCATGAGCCTGCCTGACCCCATCCTGCCTCCACCTGAACCTCTGAAGACCCGACCTGTCTCCAGATTTACCTTCTTCCCACCTTCGGACTGACTCCCGTGTACCAGAACTTTTATCCGCCTGTGAGTACCGAGCCTGATCAATCCCCTAACCTCTGAGCTCTGCCTGTTACCAGACCCGGACTGGACCCTGATCTTGGATTGCCCTACTGGACTGCCCACTGGATTCTGACCTTCGGACCGTTTCCTGGATTTGGATTCTGCAAAACCCGTGCGGCGTCAGTCTGCTCTGATCCTCCCCTCTCGGCTCAGTCGACTCTTCCCTCCCCAACTCGGATTCTGTAAGGAGCTTCCAGCTAGACGCTGCCTGCTATCACCCCTGAGCCGTTTTTCCTGCACGAGTAATAAACCTGATTCCAACGCCACTGACCTGTCGTGTTGTCTTCTGGGTCCGCCCGTCCAGAGCGTTACAGTCTGCTTCGTCGGCCGCTGGGTCTTCCTGGTATAGCAGTCCGAGGTTCCTCAGAGTTGTAATGTCCACTGTCATTGATATGTAGGATATGCATAGTTCTTGGATAAACTGCTGATTACATGCTATTCAATACGATGTATAACAGGTCAAAGTCCTACAAGTATACAAAGCAGGCACTGGCCAAAAGGATGGACCAGCACAGGGGTGCAACATCATCAGGCCAAGACTGCAGGCCAGTGATCACTCTGTAAGGGATTAGGATGTTCACATCCTGAATAGGGAGGAACGTTGATTTGAGTGTGGAGTAAAGCAAGCCATTGCTGTGAAGAGAAACCACCCATTGGGCGGGGTGACAGTGGCGCAGGGTGTAAATGTGTGTAAAGCACCAAACTAGTCGTCAGACTAGTTAAGGCACTGTACAAGTACAAGCCATTTACCATTTGTCATTGTTAAACAGGGGTGGAGGCTTCTGGGTCAAATTGTCCACCTCTTACAATGCTGTGATTGCGAGTATGACTCAGCCATCTTGGAACAATAAGTGGCTATGAGACAACTAAGAATCTAGCTGTTAGATGAATGCTCCTCTTCTGCATGTGACTAGTTTTGATTGTCACCATTAAACTTGGTGATCAACTATGTGAAGGCACTGCTTAAAAGACTGAGTTTACCTGTAACTCCTCAGACTGAATACGTCTCTTGGAGAAGAGACAGAATGTTTCAACACACAAGAAACCATCCAGAGGACCTACTTAACATTTTTTGACCAATAGAGAGATATTTAATACAAAAACACAGTTACTAATGAAGGAACTTACTGAAATAAAACCAAGAGGGTGTCTCCAGACCCCGTAGTTTCTCCCCATTTTCTCCCAAATGTAAAGGTGACTATTATGGCAAACAATTCATCAGCCCAGAGGACATGTCAATAAAAAAAAAAAATTTTTGTTGTTGTCTCCATTTACAAATTGTAGTTTGGCTTGTTATATTGCTTTTGCTTCTTCCTCACTGATTGAGGATCTTATCAGCTTGGGAAATCTGCTTTGCCTGATTGATAATTCAAAAAGATTTCTTTACTCACTGCATGTCAAGCGTGGTCCAGTATTTTTAAAGATTGTATGACCTCCAGAAAGGCCATTTTCCAGAAAAACTTTGTCTTGTGTTGTCCCAAAAATGGTCTAGCACTGAGGGCTAGGGTCTGTGTGTATGTTTCCGCTCTGTCTTGCATTTTAACTTTTATCTGAGGGTAATGCATTTAAATAATTCAGCACCGTCAGTCCACTCATTCACAAAGGAGCTTCCTATGAGAATCTAAAAATGTTACCTGACTGTAGCTAGGATGCTAGCTTCTAACTGTCCCACAGAAAAAAGAAGGCGAGAAGAATTAGAAATGAAAATGGTAATGCTAACATTATGAATCTTATTCCCATTACAACAAGAAGATTTCATATATTTTTCACCTTACAAATCCTTCAGTAGATGATCTTATAGCATCATCTCATTACCACTAGTATCTGCTTTTGCAACCAATTAGCACTTCTGGAAATACTCTGATGTGCAAACATGTTAATGCCTTGATAAAACATTGCACACTGGGTTTAATTCTGGATTGGAATAATTCTCTATATATGGATCTCTATTGTACCCGTTTGTGTAGCAAAGTGGCTTAAATCATTTTAAATGAATGACATTTACTGAGTTATTGATTATTAATTATATACTCTATGTTGTGGTTTGGATGTTGACATCGGGTGTTTTGGAAGGTTTCAAAAAACCTTTGAAAACCTTAAAAAAATGTATTATTATTTTAACAATATTTGTGATAACATGCAGCAAACATGGTTAGTATGTTTTCTGTCAAGAAACAGGGAAAGAGAATAGGGATTTAAAAGTCTAAAGGTCAACAGGCCAGCCCACATATACCAAATCAAAGACAATTTGTGACAATCAGTTCTCCTACATTTGTGCAGCAACAATTGCATCGTTTTTAGCTTCATAATTTTAAAGATATTCTAAGAAATGGTTAAAGAGCACTACCCATCTCCAGACAAAAGTAGTATTGTTGACTCCCTCAAGAACTGAGAAATAAAGTAACGTTTGCTCATAATGTACAGAGTTGCCCTGCTAATTAGCTGTTAAGCAAATACTTGCTGAAAAGGTTGTGATTGAAAATTTCAGTTCAAATTGGTCAGTTTATTTGACTCAGACTATGTTTAACAAATTATTCTATATGCTGTAATTAATGCTGGTTGTGAGACAGTGTTAGGTGCAATCAGATGATCAGATTTAGATGGTCTGGGCCTAAGACAGAATTCCCCTACTTTGAAGTTTTATTTCTGTATAAAATAGAGTAAACATTCTTTGTATCATTGATGGTTTTGATGATATACGTTAATGACCATTTAAAGATGAACATTTGTTAATTTACCGTTGTTGCTGCACAAACATTTGAGCAGTGGTGCTACAGCCTGCTCTGAGGCAAGCAGCAAAAAGCAATTAGCTGTTAGTTGTGCATCCACAGGCACATGCAAGTTTTTTTTCTGGATTTCTGTTTAAAAGTAGTACAAACAATAGAAATAAATGTGTTAGATTTGAAGAAGGCTGTGAAGGTAGTTTCACCAAAGTTTAAACTAGGGATGCACAATATAAAAATTGCCGTTATGACTGATTTTATATATATATATATATATATATATATATATATAT
This sequence comes from Fundulus heteroclitus, assembly GCF_011125445.2. Taxonomy (NCBI): domain Eukaryota; kingdom Metazoa; phylum Chordata; class Actinopteri; order Cyprinodontiformes; family Fundulidae; genus Fundulus; species Fundulus heteroclitus. Next base: position 27,037,999 of record NC_046375.1, read on the forward strand.
ATATATATAAATATATATAAAAGATTGCACACCCAACATGAAACACACATCACCTGCTGTGTTACTTTTTTACCATTTCAATTCTTAACAAGTGTATACCCCACTTACCTCCCTAAACTGACAAAACTACTGGGAGTAAGTTTTGATCACATATCTAAATAATATCAAGTGTAAAGAAATGTGGGAACAGTGTAAAACTTTTGCGTTTCTGGTTTAAGGTCAACCGATCAAACTTAGATTCAGTGTGACAAAGCATTTCTGCTTTGTCACACTGAATCCTGTTTCTCTTTTCATCAGCAATATGTTATGCAGCAGAACAGAGCTGTTCATGGTCCACACTTGTACATGGAGCTGAAAGGTACATGCATACTGCTTTGGCTAGGGCAGGAAAGCGAGCCAAGTTGCTTTTCCAGCACTGCAGAGGGTTTGACTTCTGGGAATGGGGGGCTCACTCAGATAGCCATGGACCTACAGGAAAGTAGACAGTGCATCACTATGTGTGACAAATTAACAACAATCTAGACTTTGCAACATTATCCTCTCCTCCTTAAGAGCTTTGTTAAAGTTTTCTCTGAGCAGATGATAATGCTAAAGGTCCACCCACAATTAATGCATGGCTAAAAAAAATACTTCCATCCATCCATCCATCCATCCATCCATCTATTTTTTATTAACAACAGACAAACAACATGATATTACAAACAGATTTTAACAGCCTTGATTATTTGAATACAATAATTATTATAACAACATACCTGTACACTTGTGTGGCTTGTTTGAGCTGGATGCTCTTCCATTACTAAGTTCTCCTCCAGGATTTCATCATGCATGTCAAGCAGCGACTGTTCAACTTTTTTGTTTGCTCTTTTCCTCTTCTCTTGTTGCTTTTCTGTGACTCCGTGGCTCTGTCGCTCTTTGTCATTTTGTCAACTTCCTTCTGAAGCAGACTAACTGCTGTCTGTTTGGTGACGGTCCTTGTACCTCAGGTCAAGGATTGTTGCCAAGTAGTAAAGTAAAACGCTTCCAAATCGCTCGTATACAGCTTCTAGTAGAGTATCCTTTGCTGCGCATACCCCAGTATTTGTGTCAGCTACCTTGCTCAACAAGTGCTTCAGTGCCACAGCAGATGGAATCACGTCTGCGGCAGTAGCAAATTGTGAACTATCTCTCTCGTTAATTGTTCAAATGGGTTGGGAAAAGTTTTCAATGAGACCCCATTGATGTACAATTAAACAGGCAAGCAGCTCATGATCTGCTCCATACACACCCAGTACACGCTTCCTATCCAGTAGTGTTTTCATCATCTTGTTGTAGCATTTTGGTTGTCAGGCCTAACTCTTTGAATATCTTTCAACGAGATGTGGCAAGCTGAGTGGCAAAAATGTCCCACTATTTTCCTTCCAAGAGCAATACAGTCAGAGATGCTTCGCTCGCTTAACAATCCACCGCGCACTGCTAGCTGCAGTGCAGTGGCGTATTTAGGCCATTTTTCTTAGCTCAGCACCCCTAAAAAAATACTGATTCAGAGTATTCCTGCATGTCGGTTCGGCTCTGCCAGCCGTGCGTACATGCACAGGTTCGCCTGGAGCGCCTTCGCTTGAAGCGCTCGGCGTTTCCACGGTGTCATTTCAACGCTGCTGTGGGGAGCGCCGCCTTTGCTCTTCCAGATTGGCTGTTGTCTATTGCGTGTATGTGTGCATGTTCGTGCGTGCTTGGAGCGCGAGATCAAAGTTTTGAGTCATACTGGGATACTGCCGTTATCACTTCAATCTGAAAAACTCACAGAGAAAGAATGGCAATTAGAAGAATTTTATTGATACAATATTTTAAGTCTTTGGCGCTCAGACCTCGGCAGGAACATTAATGCTGAGTTATACTTTAATATGCATAAGTAGATGTATGAGAACAGGGATGTTCCCCCCAGGTCTGAAACTGGTGGTGGAGTGGAGATAGAAGAAGTTTGTTCAGTCCATATGGTGATCTGTTTAGGATAGATGTCCAACTTGATAAACACAGATTTGCATGAACTGTCCATGATGAGCAAGCTTGAAGCGACTGTGGAGAGGAAAAACCCCCCTTTGGGAAGAAACCTCTGGCAGAACCGGGCCCAACATGGTGGTCTTCTGCCGGACCAATAACGAGGTGATAGCGAGTGCTGAACGCTGGGAGAAAACACTCTGATGGGTTGAGGATGGAGGAACGTCATGGAAGCTAGATGAACTCAGCTACGATGGTGGAGAAGGGGTTGGGGGTGGGTTGAATCGGGCATCTGATTCGAAATCAGACATAATGCAATGCTGTTTGCTTGCTGGTTAGCAGGCTGAGACGTGGATTTGAAGTTGCTTTTAAGATAAGCGCGGAGTGCTGATTGGGCTTCATGGAGGTGCGGTCCAAAGCTTATTGGCTCACATCAGAGGCGGATTGGCCTCTCATTGGAAGCAGGCGATGAGTTTCTTCGATTGAACTTTCGCTTCAGCTTTACAATTAATACTAGGCTACGAAACTAGTCCCAGTCAAGAAACTAATTATTATCTGCATTAAAATAGGTGAAAGCTGCTGAGCACAGTTCTGAAAAGCAGCAGGAGAGAGTTTTGATTTGTTGAACTGGAGAAATATAACTAAAGTTAGCATCTCAAAATAGCATTTAATTCTGAAGTATAATACATTTTATCAACAAAATCCTAATCTCTGTTATAAAACAAAATATTCTGTGCCAGGCAGGAGTTCTGAAGCAGGGTGCTTGCTCTTTTTCTAAATTAAAATTCCAGACTTTTTCCAGACTTTTTTAAAACTGATATTTTTTTCCCCAAGACCTTAACTTTATGTACTTGTATACTTGTGTGCCTACTGCCTACTTCATTGGTTTATATTGTACCAACTGTGTTTATTAGAAATGTTAATTTTTATAGGCTAGTATTCAATGAACAAATGCATTATTCACAGTAAATTATGCTTTTACTCATGAAAACGTTTCAAAACATGAAAATCTCAAGTACATGAATTTCACATCAAACAAGTGTCACAAAAACTATCTATAAAAAACATGAATGGATGGATGAATGATTGTAGAATTCAGTCTCACTCACATCTCATTTTTTCTGTCTTTGACATGACTGAACTTATCTTTATGTTATCTCATTTTAACTTCTGAACAAGCTGTATCACAACAACACTCACAAAAGTGCATACATTTGACTTAGCGCACTTGGTTAGAACAAAAAATAAACTGCACAGTATGGCAAAGACTCTAATTTTTAATTTAATTTAACTTCAAATCCAGTTTCTTCTGGATATCATTCAGCTTCCCTTCCTTTTCTTTGGCAGCCTTCCTCATAGCATTTGACTGGGCTATCAATGGTACTTGACCAAGCTGCTCCGCTTTGGCAGCCAAATCATCAGCGGAGGACAAGAGGCCACTGATGTTCAACTCAATTCGTTTTTTTGTTTTCTTTAGTTCATCAACCTCTTCTAAGAGGGCCTTTCTCTTTTCTCCACGCTGCACGTCTTCTCTTTGCTGTTTTTTATCTTCTAAGAAAAAACGGTACTTCTGTCTAGCAGATGATGCTGAAAGAAGTTCTTTTGTAATGGAGAAATTTGTCAAACCTCCAACATAAGAGACGTGATCACTGATGATCCACTGTGTGTTGTCGCCTTCATATTTTCTACCTCTATTTCTCTGTTCACAGAGAAGCCACGCTCAACTGATGCTTGTCCATGAGACAGCAAGAGGACCTTTCTCACCAAATCCCACAAGTTTTTCCACTCAGGTTTATTTCCCATATGTTTGTACATAAGGCAATCCAGTCAGGACTGAGGATCATAAGTCACAAACTCCTCATCAGCTCTACAGTATGTAGAGAAATCACTGAACTGTTTAAGGATGTCATCACAGTTTCCCTCTTTCATTTGTTTGGCACTCACAAGGTGCTCTAGACAGACCTTTAATTTTCGTTTGCACTTGTCCGGATTCTGAACAATTTGTGTAGGGTCCATCCACCCCAGATTTTGAACAAGAGAGTATCTGAGTGGGCATTTCTCAAGTAATTTTGCAACTGCAGCCTGAACGAATATCTTTGTGTTAGAGCAAAGGGTGAATACCTGCTTCTCTGACACCTTTTTCTTGGTTCTTAAGTCCTTGAGCATGCGATCAGCCACAAATCCCAAGTTCACTTTTGCTGCTTCTTTGTGGTTTCCACAGTCAGCCACATCAACACTAAAGAGATTATCAGCAGAGGTTACCTGCTCCATCACATCCTCTTTGATAAATCTGTCCATAAGATCTGTAATGAGTTTGAAAAGGTCCTTTCAAAAAAAAGGGCAATACTGGCCTGTCAGTCTGGTATTTCTCCAAAAGGGGTTGGAACTCTTTAGCAATTGAGAGGAATATGTTGGCCTTGGTGACAAACAATGGATCATCACAGCTTTCTGCAACGACAGAGAAAGATTTATTTTTAGGCTCGGGGAGTTGTTTAGCCCTAACACTAGCCACATACTTCTGAACGTGTGGCCAAATCTCTATTGCCCTTTCTGTTACAGGCAAATTCTCAAGCCAGCGATGTTGGCAGTACTGCTTTGGGAAGACATCGCTGCAAGTGACTTTTGAGTAGTCTTCACGCCTTGCTGGTGAATCCTTGAAGAGCCAAAAAAGAGAACTGAGTGTCTGCTCGACTCCCCATTTGGTTTTTGCACTTCCAGCCTTAAACGCATTATGCATAACATGGAGGCCACAGCTACCAATATTCACCAATTTGCTGCCTGTTTCCTGCTCAATGTTTTCCGTTAACATGTCATACACCTTCTAGTTGACAGCTGGACCGTCCATTGATAGCTGAAGGATTCCATGTGTTCCAACTGCCTCACAGGACTTTTGAAGGCACATGTGCAACTCTGTTGCAGTGGCATGTCCTATAAACTGTGAATCAAAGTATCTTGACCTAACTTCATCACCATCCCAAAAGCGAATGTGGATATCCACCTGCTTTTTCTGAAGATTGCCATTTAAACTTTCATCAAATAAGAGAACATATTTATCTGAAGCTCTAATCTTTGCTTTTAAAATCGACCTGAAGTGTGGGGCAATTCCAAAAGAGGATAGATATGCTGCCTTTGATTCAGCACATGTGAATTTTTTTGCAATACCACTGTCTGGAAACATCAACTGAAAGACATCGCTGACTCCATTGCAGCTCTTGAATGAGTTGTGTTTGGTTACCAGCTCCAGTACCCAGTAAATCTCAGCAGTAAGAACTTCAGTGCCTTGCATAAAACTTGCTATTGATGAGGTTACAGGAGATGCTGGAGTTCCAGTTGATGCAGCCACACTTGAAGCAGGGGCAGGAGTACTAGCTGACGTGCTGAAACAAATAAATATTTATTTTAAAAATTACACTATGATGTTTACAAAAATAAAACAATTCTAATATAAGTTAAAGCAATCTAAACTATACCAAATTAATGAACTGTATTGGAGGCAAAGCAGGCAACATTTTTAATGTTAATTATCCAGCTTTGTAGTTACTTTATTCCGCAAATACAACACTTGCCAGCCAACAAAATGGAAACCGAATGAAACTAAAATTGCATCAATCAACATAACAACAAAAATGATCACTGGTTCCTGTTCCTGCTTGGTCTGCAAACAAATCCAATAAATCCAAATAAAAAAAGATTGGTATTCATAATAATAATCATAACATGTAAGTTAATATTACGTTTGGTATTAATTAATTTTGTTAATATTTTATTACATCAATATTATTCTCATATAAGATGAATTTCTGTGTCTAAAGAAATCAACATTACTGTTGTGAAAATTACTTGAATGAAGTGTTACAGGTCCGAGAGTGGGGTTTCTTTGGGCAAATGAGAGTTTAATGCTTCATGACACCGACTTACGGTTACTGTGACCGAAAGGGAAACATAACCAAAAGAATGTTAATTTTACCAAGCTTTATTGTATATAAATAAAATACAGGTGCCAATATATAAAATGTAGCAGGAATATAAGCATACAGGAAGTGAAAAGAAAACAAAATAAATGCAAAGTTGTTAGTCCACCCTCACAAGTACTCAAAAAGAAAAACAATCCAAACCAGGCAGACTAACAGAAAAGAAAATCAAACTCTAAAGGACAGCAGGAAGCAGTGACAACCCTGTCAAAACAAAAATACAAAATTACCAAATACTCATTAAAACACTTTAATCCAATCTAACCACATTAAAAACACTGCTTACCTGCATCACTTAAAACGGCATATATAAAAGCCTACCTGCGGCATCAAACAACACGCCCAGGTGACACCCAAACAGTAAATGTAAAAGCCTACCTGCGGTGTCGAACAACCGCACGCCCAGGTAACGCTACCACTGGAATACTGTTAATGCGGCCCTGTATAAAAAACACCAAATCAGCAAAAAACATATTGAGAAAGATAAACTTAAAAACCATTTTCCTCCCAACCTACCCCAGCCAGCCAACAGTATGGATCGACCACACCCCTGGTCCCAGACACAGGAAGTGAACTCCTGGCTACCACCCTACTAGCTTCCCCTTTTATAGAGGCTCAGCCTATGGAGAGTGACACCTACTGGTGCCACCTGTTACAGAAGCATTCCTACTAATCCACAAGATCGCACCAGAGACCACAACTTGATTATTCTGCAAAATTAGACTTGACTTTTCAGAGTCGCTGAAACTACACGCACCAAAACAAATGAATACTACAAAATCATAGTGCTAAAAATGCCCATCATATTTGAAACGATTTCACTGATAGTAACAAACTAGGACAGCATGGTAGCTAGTCTCCTTTGCTAACACTAGATCCTCCATTTCTGATAGCCTAAAAATATTTCTGATCAAACCAGTCCTCACCATTTGAAACTGGGTGGCAAAAAGATAAGCTTATGTCACTGAACAAGATCGTTCTATTTGCAAAAACCGTATTACTAATGAACTAGTAACTGAAATATTACCATACAGTTAACTGCTAAATTATAGCTAACGGCTACGTTACAGCTAGCATAGCCGCTTAGTATGTTCAGCTAGTCACACACGTTACACCAGATAACCATAATAAACGAGCTCTGGATATTTTGACGACAGTATTTTGACTACGTGCATTTACAAGCTCTCTTACCTGGACTGTGGAGCAGTTCTTGACTGAAAAAAGCTGGACGCTGGTGGTGATGTCAATACACTGGCTGCCAGAATTGAGTGTTTCTTGCTTTGAAGATGGCTCACGAGTGCTGCCTCTCCCATGCTGACAATGTCAATGTTTTTAGCGCAATATTTGCAATATGCTTTTGTGTTTGATTTAGGGTCCAGTGCAATCCAGTCTTTTAATTTCGGGTGTTGTAGCCATAAATTCGAAAACACGCAATGACCCATTTCTGTTGACCACTAGGCTAGCTATGTGTCAATAGACCTCAGCAGTGACATCACGAAAATGTGCCAGACTAGGCTAAGCAAGCATTGATTGGATATCATTCCATTAGGCTAATACAGTATGTGACCAGTTAGTAAAATTATAGTTTTATAGCCTACCTTCCTATTTCTCATTTCACAATGCCTTTGAGCATACTGTAAAATTCTACCATACATTTTTTTCCCATACTTTATTAAGACTTTCTCACAAAATTCAAGACTTTTCAAGGTCTGGAAAACAGTGTTTCAAAATTCCATACTTATTAAGACTTTCAAGACTTGCCCAAGCACCCTGTGAAGACTGCTGGAAAGATGGAAAAACAAAGACTGTAGGCTATTAAAAATTCAGATTCTTAGCCACAGCCATCTGTAAATAAAAAGGTGAGGGTTTCCCTTTGACCAATATTTCTTTGCTATTGTGGTTTTAATTTATTGTTGACCATTTGAGGCAGTTCAGGCATAAATAGCAGGCGTATTTTCTTTTACATAATATACAGTATAAGAACACTAGATGCCTCCTAAACAACAATTTTTTGTTTAGACTTTTGCTTAGTTATAATAGCATGATTAGGATTCCACAAAATAATAGTGCTATTTATTTAACTATTTATACTTCTAGAATTAGGATAAAGGCAAATAAAACAGAGGAACACTATTTACATTGGTTTTATTGTACATAGATTTACACACTGTCCGTTAGTAAATGAGTACAAACCAGGGCCGGAGCTAGACATTCTCATCATCAGGGGCTTAGCCTATAAAATATTACATGATTAATTTGGCACACCAAAAAGTAAGAAATTATTTAATCTGTTAATGTGGTCGCAAAACTAATTTAATATAGGCCTTTACATATCTTGAAGTTTAATCTGCTGTTCTTTAATAGTTGTACTAGTATATACCAATAGTATATTAATTTGTTCTCATTTGAATAATGAAATGGAAAACCACACATGTAACAATTCAGTCTTGGTGTCACCCATCTTACCCAAAGTACAATATTGGATCCTCCATGCTCCTTTTTGTATAAAGGTTTACTGCACATTTAAACATTGACAACTCACTATTGTTAGGGAAATAATTAGTTGTCTGAGAGGATGTAGGTAAGGAGAAGCTGTTATCTACACTTCAGATATATGATGTAAGAAATGTGTTTGAAATGTTAAGATAAATTACATGAAGTGGGCTAAAGAGAGTAACTACAGCCCAGATGTACATTTGTTGAAATTTGAATTTAATATTTGAAATGCTACTTTCAGTGCAGAGTAAATACATGAAATGTATTTGCAGTCCCTTATAATTTTGCTGTGTTTCATGATGCAGACAGAGTATCTTAGATAAAAAATAAGGGTGGGGTTTATCTGTGCGCATTTCTATATCTTCAAAAGAAAATACAGGATAGACAACAGACATATTGTACATTTGGTGTAATAGGCACATATTTTACCTTTTGTCTCTGTTGCTGTTAGCTTAAATGGAAAAAAAGTCCCACTTTGACAGTCATCAGATCCTTTGATGCTTTAAACGTTAACAAACAGCATCTAGTGTGTGTCGTGGTTATAAAATTTGTATAAATGTAGCAAGAAATACTGCAAAGTTGATTCCCAACCATAGGACATTTGCAGCATCTCTTTCCCCCTTTTTTCTCAGTTCATGTGAATACTTCAAATAAAGACCACTAATTCTACAATACTTAAGAAGGCACATCCGCCAATAAGCATGAGATTTCATTTCTTAGGGCATAAATAAAGACTAGGTTGGAAGGTCTTATGAGGTAGATATAGTTATTAGCTTGCTGTACATTTTCTGATGTATATAATTCTGTTTCGTATTTGCCTCAGAGGATGGAGCTAGGTTCTGGGAATTATGTCACATCCCATTTTATCCAAGCTGTACATTATCCTCTAAATTTCAAAGCCAAGTGCTGCAGCAAGACAGGCTATAGCGCTGTGTGGGCATATTTTTCCACTGTTGAACTTCATACCTCCCTGGTTTTCTCCTCTGGAACTGTAATTTGATGGACCAAATCTTTATGAAGGTGACATCTTGAAGTCATTGACACCAACATACAAAAACTCACTCCTACATTAACTTGGTGGACTATTAACTTATATATATTACCTGGATACTGTATTTAGATGTTACACATTTAACTAATCTTGCATATTATTAGTAAACATGAGCAGCAACATAATCTACTTTGAAAATGGATGAAAAAGAAATTTTATTTGTAAGAGTTACCAAAATGTATTTTTGGTATATAGCTTAAACTAAAATGCACCTCGAAGGATTTGTCTTTCGATGCACAGAACAATCCTAGATGTTGGAGTGAACTCTTCTTATATTTCATTAAATATTAGTTACTGTTCCATAAATAACTTTTCTTCAGTGGAGCAGTATAGTATTAGGGAATAACCCTAATTATGGTGTCCTTTGCCTTAATTAGCCTTCTGTAAAAGGGCATCCAAATTGCTTCACTTGCTATCGACATATTCTACTAGGCAAAAAGTGAGAGATTGCCAACACCAGGCTGTCCAAGCCAACCTTCCTGTATGTCCTTCCTGCTGTTAGAGCTACCGCACCCTAGTGGCGGTGAAACACCCCAGTGGTCCCGGTCCGTTTTACCCTTCAGACGACCGCCACTTAACTATACTGGAGACGTAAGACTCTCGAAACAGTAAAGTATATTTCTATTATTTAATTCCCACAAGGTCAGAGAAATGGTTTACAAAGTCATCAGCGCTGATGGGCTCTTGATCGGCAAGACGCGCCGACTGCTCATCACATATACATTATATAGAGATCTAGGTACACACCCACGCAAGGGCTGTACGCTTCCTGACTGTGTCATCAGTAGGGAAAATGTGTCACCACCAGGGTGCTATCTGACAGATATGTGCCAATCTTTGTGTTAGTGCTATCTAAGTGTGCCCTGTGGCTCCCAGTCAGGCTGTCTCCACCACTGATCCAAGGATATCCTTACACTGCTAAACACAAGGTGAGGGGAAGCAGGCCCAACACAGTCAACTCTTGATCTAAGAGTAATGCAACAGAACTAACATGTTCTATATTACTCTATGGACATACAGTATGTTATTAACAAGTCTTGCAAAACCATCCTATTCTTTGTGCTAAAGATAACGAGATATATGATATATGTATGCATTCAAAATGGCAAAATCAATAATAATAAGTCACTATTTGATGAGTGTATTTTATAGTAGATGATATGGTGACTATCATTGTGTTAAATATGCATGATCTCTGCTGAGCAGAACCTTTTAGTACTCCACTCCTCCAAGCCTGCAAAGAAGCATAGAGCTAAAAGTTGGATCTTTCCCTTTCACCTTTGCCTCTTTGCATCTTAACCTATGGATCCCCTCCTGTCATTGACTATGACATGTTTCCAGCATCCACATAGGCTTCCAACCATGGGGAAAAGGTACTCTGGGTGACAGGATAGTAGCAGACAGCTTGTTCAAGGCCCAATTGATACAGTCTTTTATTCTCAGCATTGTCTTGTTTACAAGTTCTGGAAATAAAATGGAAAGGTAGGGAGTTGCAGTTCAAATACCTGTGAGAGAAGAATATTGGCTGTCTGAGAGCTGAATCAGTAGACAAATGTGAAATACAACATTTAAATTTGTCACTATTTTGAGTCAACAGCAAAATGCTAAAATAATAAACAGTAGTGAGGGACAAAATAAACAAAATAGGCAGTTTATTAAAACTGCTTTTGACCTTAAACAGACTGTTCATCAGATGCAGAGGTAAAACCCAGTAAAAGTGATTGCAGCTTTTTAAAAAGATCCTCAGGTTATGGGACAAAAAAGGTCAATTGGTAGGCTCAAATAAAACTTTCACTTGATTTGAGCTGGAAGATTTGGTGTGGAGTCCATGCAGAAACAGGCAGATCCTGACTGCAGCACAACCATTAGAGGGCATCTTCCAGAATGTCTTCAAAGGCTACATCCCTTGCTGTTTGGACTGTAAAAGGAAGCACCTAACATGGGTTGATTAAAGGTGGAAAAAAAATTCTGGATGTCCCTAATGCCTTTCAGTGTCACTAGCATAACCAAGAAGATCCCACCAGAGATGTTTTTTTTTGTTTGTTTGTTTGTTTTTTTGCATCTCAGTGGCGCTATAATGATCTGGGAACTTTTTTTTCTTTTAATGGAACTTCTAGTTATATGTTTTCCCCATCAGAAGTGCAACGCCTCCAGTATTAAATTCTCAATTCAATTTTATTTATATGGTGCCAATTCACAACACATGTCATCTCAAGGCACTTTACAAAGTCAGATTCAATCAAATCATACAATTTGGTCAAAAAGTTTCCTATCTAAGGAAACCCTGTAGATTGCATCAAGTCTTGACAAGAAGCATTCACTCCTCATGGAAAAGCATAGAGCTAGAGTGGACAGTCGTCTGCATTGTTGATGGCTTTGCAGCAATCCCTCATACTGAGCATGCATGAACCAACAGTGAAGAGGAAAACTCCCCTTTAACAGGGAGGGAAATCTCCAGTAGAACCAGGCACAGTGTTAACGGTCATCTGCCTCGACTGACTGGGGGTTAGAGAAGACAGAGCAGAAGCACACATTGATCCAGGAATAAGTTCTATGTTATATGGTAATAGCAGATGATCTGCCTCCCCTGGATTATATCACTGTTAACAGAACGCCAGACCAGGTGTACCTACTATGAAATGAAAGAAAATGTTGAAATAACAACTTTTGAACAATGCAAATTGGAGAACAGTAGGAGAACATAGCAGAGTGATAAAAATAGACCCTGATGTCCTCCAGCAGCCCAAGCCTATAGCAGCATAACTAAAGATATAACTCAGGGTAACACTAGCCACTCTAACTATTAGCTTTGTCAAAAAGGACATTTTTAAGCCTAGTCTTAGTAGACAGGGTGTCTGCTTCACGGACCAAAACTGGGAGTTGGTTCCACAGAAGAGGAGCCTGATAGCTAAAGGATCTGCCTCCCATTCTACTTTTAGAGACTCTAGGAACCACCAGCAGACCTGCAGTCTGAGAGCAAAGTGCTTCTTTAGGAACATACGGGGTAATCACATCTCTGATATATGATGGAGTTTAATTATTAAGGGCTTTATATGTGAGAAGGAGAATTTTAAATTATATTCTTGATTTAACAGGAAGCCAATGAAGGGGAGTTAAAATAGGAGAAGTCTGATCTCTCTTGTTGATTTTAATCAGAACTCTTGCTGCAGGGTTTTGGATTAGCTTAAGGCTTTGAATCACATTTTGTGGACTTCCTAATAGTAAAGAGTTACAATAGTCCAGTTTTGAAGTAACAAATGCATGCACTTGTTTTTTAGCGTCACTCCTGGAAGAAATATTTTTAATTTTGCCAATATTTCAGCTCTATGCACATTCCATGTCACAAACCTTAGATTTACAATAGATGTGAGTGAGAAGCACATCTATTGTTCCTATAGAAATATATATATACCTAGGGGACATCATATAAAGTGCTTGTGATTGTTTGATCAACAGGAAAGAAGCAGAAGAATAAGATAAAGAAAAAGTGAATTAACAAAGTGCAGAGAGTGAGAAGGGGTGAAAGAAAAATAATTACAACCCATGACCCAGAAACCCTGCTGTAACTAACCAACTTACTGTGCCAACGTGCTGTTGAGCTGTGCATACATTTAGTTTATCACTGTGTGCAGTTCTATTCTCTTTTAAAAAGTGTGACATGCTTTAAATTTACCTGTTGTGCTGCTATTAAAGCCACAGAGCGACCTGATCCCTGAACAGTTGACCATTAATATAAAGCTTGCCTACAGCAAATGTAGCCCTGACTCCCTCAGCATTGTATTTCTTCCTAATTGGGAATAATACTCGCCTTCAATCAAGGATTTCCTTTGGAAATTGACATTGTTATTGACACTAAAATTCGTTCCTCGCATCTCTCTGCCCCAACTTCTGACCTACTCTTTTTGTTTGTTATGCATGAATTTAGCTACAATCGGCCGAGGCTGGGTTTTATTGGGCGTTTACCTCCAAGCCAGTGAACACGGTGGAAGGTGATGTGTTTTACCTCATCAGCCGGGAGTTTCAGCTGCTGCCAGAGGAACTCATGGATTGTTTCCTCGGCATCCTCCTCTTCCTGCTCCAGGATGCAGGCAAAGATGAGGTTCTCATGCTTCAGGACTGAATGTCCAGAATGGGTTCCTTGCTTTGGAGCATGTTCCAAAGCTCTCATGGTGATGACTTCAACAGTCTGACTGAATGTATCACTGGCTACATGACCTTCTGTGTGGAGAGCATTGTGCTTACACAGCGGCTACGGTGCTTTTTGAACAACCCCCCCGGGTGACCACTGAGCTGAAAGTCCTCCTGAACCAGAAGAAAAAGGCTTTCTACTCAGGGGACAGAGAGGAGCAACGTAGGGCTCAGCGGGAGCTCCAGTGGAGGATCAGGGCAGCAAAGAAAGACTATGGGAGGAAGATGGAGGAGCATGTTGTGTAATTATACTCTGTTTAAAGTTATTTGATGTTTATTAAATAACTTTCTGTCTGTTAAATATTGTCTGGTGGTAATCAGCTATTAAGCTGATATCAAGACAATGGTTGAAAGGGATGAATTTGAGCACTAGCGATCTTTTAACATCAAACTCTGCACACACATAGAAAAAGGAGTGACAACTTCTTTCAGGTTCAAGAATTTAATAACAGAAATATGAATGTCCAGAGAACATCACTATGTAATGCTGTTTATCTGAATGAACACTATACTTCAATTAACAAATCCTCTACTAGGCTAGTGAAACTTAACTAAACTAAAAAGCAAAATGAAGATAAAAAGGAACTAAGCTAAGGAACTATTAAAGCCGGGCGTGCACTGTACAAGTTTTTCCCCTTTTCGGGCCGATTCTTCAGTCGTGCAAGCATTTTTTGAATCGGGCCGAATTTCAGCTTGATCGTACAGGGGGTGAGGAGGGGGGACTGGCTTCTCACGACTACCCCCCAATCAGGAATCGGACGGTCGGTGAAAATCAAACATGTTTGAAATTCAGTCGGCCGTCGTGAGGTTTTCGTGAGCGCATCCTGCTGTTCAAGCACAGTTACGACAGTTTACGAGCCGTTTTTCCCCCAACCTCGCGCAGTGCGCACGCGCAAACAAGTAGATTATTGACTATCGTGACATTGTTGATAAACAAAGAGGAAAAGGCTGGGGTGTTAAATGTGCACAGCCGCCATCTTACCTCAAGTTCTTTTTGTAAAACTGGCAGACCGTAGTAGTCACGTTTGCTCAGCCATGTCTTTGTCCAAATACGTCGTCGCCTTTTCCTTTTAGGGCTTTCTGCACACAAAATTGCACATATTGCCAAAGCAGCGCGTTTCTCTCTGATAATGTTTACAGTAGCCTTCGACACTTCCGTCTTCTTCTTCTGTCTACGTTCGGACGTACAGTATGAGCACTCCAGTCGCGTCCGAGCGTTGCGCCGTACACAGATCGTGAGCTGTGAACTTTTAAACCCCGCGGTTCCGTCGCACAGTTTGAGACGATATAAGTACCACGACTGAAAAACTCGTACAGTGTATGCCCGGCTTTACATGCAAAAACAGAACAAAAGACAAAACAAAAGTGGTTGATCATAATCAGAATAATTCAATGAATCCCGTTCACTGCAGGTCTGATTCAAAAAGCATGGAATGGAGTTAGATTAGCTTAACTAATTTTGAAAAACATTTGGGATGTGTTTCAATCCGCTCACAATGCAAATCTTGAGTTAATCAAAACATTATTTGATGAAATAATATTTTGTTTAGGTTAAAGAACCAAAATTCATCTTAAAGAATGTGAATTGAGGTTAAATTAGCTTCACTAATTTAGAACAACATTTGGCATGTTTTCGACACATTCCCAATGCAAATCCAGTTTAAGTTAACCAGAACATTATTTTAAGTAAATAACATTTTAAAGACTGATTTGCTCAGTAAAGTCATTTAAACCTTATGAACGGCCAATCTTATTAATGCGATTCTATCTCCGGGCGCTAGGGGTCGCTGTAGCGATCGGCCGCTATATCGGTTAAAGCCTAAAGTTATCAAAATTGCCTTTAAACCGACATTAATATTCAATATTAATGCTGGTGAAGATTCTCAGTCATCCAGGTCATGGTCATTCCAAGAAAAAGTACAAAACAAAGCAACTGGACTTGTTATCTGTAGTAGAAGACGTTTCGCTTCCTCTCCAGGAAGCTTTCTCAATTCAAAAAGTGAATTGAGAAAGCTTGAGAAAGCTTCCTGGCATTTACTCGCACAGGGTGTCCTTTACCTGGGCGCACGACTCCCGCCAGTTTCTGCTTCACAATCTGTGGTGCTGGAGTAAATTTTAGCAAGCTTTGCTGTCCCTTTTGTCTCAGTGTATGTTTCTTTAACTCTTGATTCAAACTTGGTTGCAAAAACAAATTGAAGCGGGGGCAATCCTATTTTTCCAGGGGGGCACACTTAAAAAAATAAAATCCTACAGTGCTGGGGAAAAAAAATCATCTCAATAAAATCCCAAAATTTAAAAACAGAAAGCAGTGTAGTCAGCATTTTGGAAGATATGTGATTATACATTTATATTGAAAGTAAATGTTTTAACTTTACAGCACAGATAGGTAGCCGTGTATAATTACCTTCCTGTTGCTCAAGTTTTTGCTAAATAGCCTACATCCCTATGCAATGGTCAGGCAAACTCGCATAATCCAGAAACAGGCTAGTTCTGGTACACAGGTTAGCAGGCAGAAACAGGCATGAAATACAGGTTACAGGGATCAGGCTGGCTCAAAATATTTAGAGGCAAATCAGGTTCACATCAACAGGTCAATCGGAAAGATGAACGCTGGATAAAACTCACCGAAAGGCTTGTAATGATCTGGCAGATTGAAGCAGGACAAAGCGGGTATAAGTAAGGAGGTGAACAGAGCAGAGTGCTAATTACAAGTGACAGGTGGAAATAATCAAAGGGAAGGTGGTGACTGAAGTGAACCGAACTGATAGGTTAGTGACTAGAGGCTGACAGATGAGCAGATCCGACTGGCTGGTAACTGGTGATAGGGGCGTGACAAGCAAACAGATTGGGTGGTAAAGTAAACCGGCAGATTGCTAGCATGTGACCTGAGCTAAATAAAGTAAAGTGCAAAACATTACCAAAACACAACCAACCTGTGACAGAAACTAAAACTATGACAGAATTCAAATTAAGACAGAACTCAAACTATAACAGGTAAACTAAAACGTAAACATGTTGTTCTGTAAACCTTACCTGTCATAATTTCGGAGAGAGAATCCTCCAAGGTGAAAGCACAGCGGAAGTAAATTTACCCCGCAGCAAGTCAAACCGGAGGTCATCTAACATAACTGTGAAAAGGGCGTATTAAGGTAAGCCTCACGCTGCTCAAGCGCATCTCTCCTCTCCCCCCTCCTGCGCCGACACACACATCCCCTTTTTACTTGTTAATGGCAGACACACCTGACCCCTTCCCTGATTCTGCCCGAAATCAGCTTTAAAACAACGGAAACGATTAAGTAACTCATAAATCAAATAACGGAACCTGCATCTTAACATTTCAACATATTTACATATTAAAACATTTATTTGAAAGAAACTAACATTGTGGTTATGTTACAAGTTTCTAATATATATTTTAATTTGGGTTTTTAAATTGTATTTGTCATTGATTTCTCAGTGATTACCTTGAAATAACTTTACTGAAAATATGTAAAACTCGTTAGAAAATTTCCTGTCTTTGCCATAGTGTTGGTAGAGAAAGCAAAAATACCTCCAGTAATGCTGTGAGAGTCACTATTGCCACCATTACAACGTCTCTGTTGTCGAGGGTTAGACCAGCCCGTGGGAGGAGCGATAACATGGCATCATATCAATTCCTGCATAGGTAATCTATACTTTATTAACTTACTCTTAGGTTGTTTACAAATGTTCAATTTCAAAAATTATATTTCTAGCCTTTTTTATTTTTATAGTATTCTGGAAATTTGTCTGCAAACCATTAACCTACTTTGGTTTTATTATCTGTAGTTTTCATCATGACACAAAGCAGCTAAAGATGCCTTTTAAACTAACGGTGTGGCAAGGGACTAAATCAAAGCTTTTTTGTGCGGACCACCTCAGAGACTTTTCCTGGCCTTTCTACAGATACTTTATAGCACAGTCTATGGTTTTTGATATCTGTATTCTGTTTGTAAAAATGGAAAAAGGTAATATCAAGGATTTTTTCGCATCTAATCTAGGTACTGATTTTGAATCACACGTCAAATTTTAAACCCTAATTCAAGGGGAAGCAAATCTGGAAACACTATTGTCTCTTTTCCAAGGTTACTTATACATGGAAAACTATGAAATCAAACTGTAGAAATTTTCAGAATTTGTTACAGTACTTTGCAACCCTGCAGCAATGCTGTTAATAAATACACCACCGTCATGTATGATGCATTGTTTTATTGTTTTTATGTATAAATGAGGTTGAGCTGATGGGTGGAGTTTTTATATTAAAACAGTGCACCTTTTAGATATAATATTTTTGCCTGCTTTAGCTGAAATAACCAATTTGGTTTGGATCAGTGCATATGGTAATAGCTGCCTTCTTTATATATGGAACTGGGCTTTGATTACACTGTCAACTCGTCTAAATTCATTTTCACAAAACAAGTGGCAATTTAGCTTTTTGCATGCTTGAGATTTTCTGGAAGTGCTTTCACCCCCCTTTTTATATTACTCTGTCTTCCACTTGCTTTGCTCTTACACCTTTATCTCTTAAGAAAAATAATTTGAAACTGCAAAACCAAATACTGCCTTGCTGTTCTGGTGTTAACTCAAAAGCATATTGATGTCTAATATTCTAAGCTCTGCTGCAATGTAAAGAAGCATGTGTCTTGGAAAACAGTTGACATACATTTTTTTAGCGGATTAAGAAAAACTATGTTTGTGGGTACTGAGATAAACTGTACAGTTCCATGTTTCTGTAACACAATTTGTCTGGGAAAGGCCATCTTCAGTTTCGTCTGTCATGGCAGAGAACATCCCAACTGCTTGTCTCACTGGCAGCACTCATAAGCCCCTTGGCCCCTACAGAGAGGTCTTTAAAAACACGTTGTTTTCAAACATAAGCACCCGCTGACTGTAATGCCATATTCACCACATTAAAGAGATCGATTCGGGTAATGGTCCAGAAACAGTCTGTCGCACACAGAGAGAATGGCAAAAAGGGATTAGAACTCTGGACTTCATTGAATCTAAGGACAAGGAGGAGTGGATGTTCTTCTCATTTCACATTAGGAGCCAACATATATGATGTCATTTAGCTTTACAAAAGGTACACTAATTTGTCATAAGCTTTGAGAAGCAAGCCTTCTCAACAGGTTTTGGTTCTCCAAACCACTGATCTGCAGAACCAGACCCATTGTCAGAACTGTTCAGATTTGGACTGAAGAGGCCTACTCAACCTCACAGGACTGTTTTGAACACACAGACTGGGGGATGTTTAAAGAGGGCATTCATCTGGAGGATTATACATCACTTGTGCTGTTCTATATTCACTTCTGCATTGATGCTGTCCTACCCACAAAGACAACCAGAATGTTTCCATATCAGGCAGCATGGGTAGGCAGTACAGTGCAGTACCTGCTTAAGGTCTGTGTTTGCAGTATTCAGATCAGGAGACAGACTGGCCTAAAACAGGGCAAAAAGTGAGTTGAAAAAAGGCATCCAGAAGGCAAACCTCAGCTACAAACAATGTATCGAGGACCACTTAAGCAGCAACAACCCACTCCACATGTGTAGAGGCATCAGGACTATTGTGGACTACAAGTAGAGCGACCAGAAGATCAGCAATGACCCAGATCCCCCTGACACCTTATATAGTTTCCGTGCAAACTTTTATTTGCCAAATGGCAGGTCTAAACATCTTCCACAGCCAGAGGTCGAGCATCACCCCTTTGTCCTGCAGCTGCACCAAGTGACCTCGACCATAAGAAGGTCAACATTAACAAGGCTGCAGGTCCAGACATGGTGTCAGGTCAGATGCTAAAATCATGTGATGACCAACTAGCAGGGATCTTTCTGGATATCTTTAACCTCTCTCTGCAGCTTTTCATGGTCCCTGCCTGTCTGAAGTCCTCCATCATTGTGCCCGTTCCCAGGCAAACAACCATCACCTGCCTCAAAAATTACTGTCCTGTTGGTCTGACCACTATCATCAAGTGCTTTAAGAGGATCCTCCTGAAATACAAAGATGCCATCACTGGTGGCCTGGATAGCCTGCAGTTTGCCTAAAGGGAGAATTTCTCTACAGAGGATGCTGTCTCGTGTCTAGTCAAGTGTCCAGCACTTCACATGGCTCTGACTCATCTCCAGCATCCAAACATCTATGTTGGGATGCTATTTGTAGACTTCAGCTCAGCCTTCAACACTATGCCCTCAGACATACTGGCTCTGGATTTCCACAGTTTAGGATTATTTCCACTGTTCTGGTCCTGGATCAGTGACTTCCTTGGCAACAGGGCCCAGGTGGCGAGGATAGGGAAATGCACATGTGCCCCACTGATCCTCCACACTGGAACACTGCAGGGCTGTGTCCTCAGTCCTGCTCTCTTCACCCTCTACTGCTCTGCTATACATCCCGAAAACATGGTTATGAAGTTTACTGATGACACCACGCTGGTGGGTATTATTTCCAACAATGATGAGACCTTACACAGTAGTGCTTCAGGAGCAACCTTATCCTTAACACCAGCAAGACCAATGAGATCATAGTGGACTACAGGAGGCCCAGAAATGCTGAACACCCTTCTCTCTGCATACAGGGGAAGGTGGTGGAGGACATGGACAGCATAAAGTTCCTGGGCATCAAGATTTCCTCTGACCTCTCTTGTACTGTGAACATCTCCCACCTGACTTTCCCTTAAACTGTGAAAACATTTTTTTACAGAGCTACCATAGAAAGCATATTATTTCTCAGTGTATTTGAGGTGAGCAGTGCAGGAGAGGAAGGATTTGGCACGGGTGGCAAGGACAGCACAAGGGATTGTGGGATGCCTTCTACAAGATCTGGACATAGTTTATCCGGCACTTGTCCAGGGAAGGGCCAAAGGCATCACAGATCCTACCCACCCAGACAATGCACTGTTTGATCCACTTCCATCAGGTAAATGCTTCAAAAACAGCCTCGGTTTGTGGTCTACATCAATCACACTACACTTAAGGTGTATTTGCACACTCTGGGGTAATGTCTGATTGGACAGTTCTGTAAATAAAGGCTTAAGAATTTACTGTAGGCACAAGTGTATCATCAAAGGATTGAGGGATTAATTCACACACCAACACATTGATTCATATCGTGCAAAAAGTGACTGATGCACAGTTACATACGTACTCAGGATGCACTGCAAGGAGGAGAACAACGTTAGTGTGATGTAACGTACACTGAATAAAAGCCACTAACTGTTTCAGAAGCCAGGAGGTTTCATGGGTCTTGATCGATGGGTCCAAGGGCTCCGCTTGAGTGATCGGAGTCACTGAATAAATTATCCGTTTCAGGCAGATTAGGTGTGGGACAGAGAAAGAAAGGGAGCGAAGAATGCTGGATGGTCTACTTACACAATGGTTTTCAAGTATCTGGCAGTAGACACTGTTAGAGGCTGGAATATATAGTAGTCTCCCCAGGTGCAGAAACACAGCTTAATTAAAGCTGCTGCAGGTTTGACTGATAAGACC
Organism: Fundulus heteroclitus; assembly: GCF_011125445.2. NCBI lineage: Eukaryota > Metazoa > Chordata > Actinopteri > Cyprinodontiformes > Fundulidae > Fundulus > Fundulus heteroclitus. The sequence goes on from NC_046375.1 coordinate 27,059,182, forward strand.
TGATTGCCAGACCTGAGCAGAGAGAGAGTGATACCACCATCACTACAGGCAGGAATTTCACAGACAGGTTCAGGCAGAACCATTATACTTTTTGGACTCAGTACGAGTCTTAGCAGACCCTAAATACTATTTGGATGCTTTAAGCTTCTCAGGTAGTGTGTTTGGTCAGTGCAATCGAATTGCATCATTTATATATGTATACAAAATGAAAAAAGTGTGGAAATATGTCTGTTGTGTCTGTGTGTTATATGTTATCTGTGTACATCCTGAGCCAGTGTCTGTCTCAAAGAATTTCACTATGGTAAAACATGGTGAAAATAAAAAATCTTTATTCTCAAAGGCATCTTTAATGAGAGCCTATGCTTAATACATAGACTTTAAAGTGGACTTGATCCACCCTTTGCTGCTATAACAGCTTCAACTCTTCTGGGAAGATTGTCCACAAGATTTGGAAGTCTGTTTTTCTCAATATTTAACTGTTCTTCCAGAACTAGTGACTCTAAATTAGCCACAGAAAGGACTTTAAGCATGTGAAATTTTGTGTCCTTGCATTGGCCTCATCATGGATTTATGATCCCTCCAGAGGTATTTCCATCTCTTAGCCAGTGTCAGCAGGGATCCGCCTCTCCTCACTCATTTTGTAAACTAGGCCTCCTGTACAAGAAACACATGTTTTTGTATCTAAAATTTTTATTTAGAAAAACAGGCAAGCAAACCATCAAGGAATGTACTAAATCTCTGTGGTGAATGCAGTTTGTGTTCTGCAAAATGTCAAGGTTTAATTGCATCTGGTGGACCCATTTATACAAGATGAGTCAAACATCCTGTAATGTTGACAGGTTACAAGGGTTATTGCTGGATAATAATAATCATTCATCCATGAGATGGACTTTAACTACCAGGTTTTATATGCATGTTACACTATTTATAAGAGTAAATGAGCCTCCATGGCAACTGTTGCTACATTCACCAGAGTGAATCCAGCCAGTTCAATGTTTCAGTTAGTAAGTAATCTGAATCTCAGATTTTTATCCCCATGCCTCCTGTAGTGGTGCACTGTAGACCATTGCTTTCAAGCCTTTTAAACTTAATTCTTTTGCACTTATTATGCTTGTTTGTTTGTTTGTGGCGCAGTGCCATGGTTCTTGGATTATCTGCGCCTTCTGGGCACGCTTACTGCTGCCTCCAATGTGGTTCCACTGGGGCCTCTCTCCCTGCGCCCTCTGCAGATGTGGCTGCAGAGGGCTTTGGACCCCGCCCGTCGGGCACACAGGCACAGACCAATTTGAGGGAGGCTGTTTATACGGATGCTTCCACTCTAGATTGGGGTGCAACCTGGCGGGCCCGCGTAGCGCAGGGTGTGTAGTCTACACAGGAGTAGAGGGAACACATCAATGCCCTGGAGCTGCTGGCTGTGGCCCTCGCATTCCGGACTTTTATTCCGGGATTACGGGGGAAGCATGTGTTGGTCTGGTCGGATAACACCACAGTGGTCCACCATATCAACTACCATGGTGGGTCCAGGTCCTCCAGACTGCTGTCCCTAACACACCAGCTCCTGGTTTGGGCGTCATCTCGCCTCACCAGCCTCAGAGCAGCCTATATTCATGGCTGGCGCAACGGGCCCGCAGACTTCCTTTCCCGCACGTCACCTCTTCTGGGGGAGTGGCGGCTCCACCCAGAGGTGGTGGATCACATCTGGGGGACATTCAGCGGAGCAGGTGTGGATCTCTTTGCCTCCGGAGACACGGCCCACTGTCCCCTCTGGTTCTCCCTGTCAGACAGTCCCTGTCCTCTGGGATGCGATGCGCTCACCCACGATTGGTCCAGAACTCTCCTGTATGCCTTTACCCCGTTGGGCCTGATTCCCAAGACACTCCTGCGGGTTTTCCAGGAAGGACACAGGCTCCTGCTGGTAGCCCCATTCTAGTCGGTGAGGACTTGGTTTTCTCTGCTGCGCAGGCTTTGTTACAGCTTGCAGACGTGCCTCCCATCCAGGAGGGACCTCCTATCCCAACTGGGAGGTCGGGTTCTCCACCCCGACCCGGACCGCCTGTGGCTTTGGCTTTGGCCTCTGCAGGGTCCGACCCGGCATTCCCCCGATTCGTGGGCGACGTGGGCCACACAATAGCTTATGCATGGGCGCCATCCACCCGGGCTGTTTATACTGCCAGATGGGCAGCTTTTTCTACCTGGTGTGACAATAGGGGGCTGGACCCCATACATTGTCCCTTTCGACCCTTACTGGCCTTCCTTCAGGGGTTACTTAACCCGGGGGCGGTCCCCTTCCACCTTGAAGGTCTATGTGGCTGCCATTTCCCATTGGCACACTGGGTTCAATGGCTGCTCTGTTGGAAGGTGTAGGGACATAGCGCTGTTCCTGAGGGGCGCTAGATGTTTGCATCCTCCGAGGTGCCGGGTGCTTGAAGCTTTTCATTCCCCACCCTTTGAGCCGATTGAAGCAGTGGATCTAGAACGGCTCTCAATGAAGACTGCCTTCCTGCTGGCCATGGCTTCTGGTTGACGAGTGGGGGAACTGCATGCCCCGTCTGTATCCGAGCCTTGTTGTCAGTGGAACCTGGATGGCTCCGGGGTTACCCTGTGGACCAATTCCTCCTTCGTTCCAACGGCCCCCACAGTGGCAGGCATGGCCTTGCCGCTTCAGTTGTCTCGCTTTGAGTCCAGGACCCCTTCTGAAGCTCTGTGTCCAGTCAGAGCACTGGAGGCCTATGTCCGCACTACAGCAACCATTCAGCTGACTGACAGCCTTTTTGTATTTTATGCTGGCCCTCGGCGAGGTCATGCCCTTTCCAAGCAAAGGTTGGCACGTTGGGTCATGGGGGCGATATCTGTGGCATACTCTCTGCAGGATCAGCCCCTGCCTTAGGGAGTGCGGTGCATCTCCACAAGGAACCTGTCAACCTCGTGAGCTGCCATGATATGGGTGCCACTGGAGTCCATCTGCGAGGTGGCCTCATGGTCTGTGCCGACCACTTTCATGAGGTTTTATAGGGTTAACATGGCTATGCCTCATCCTCTTCAGGGCATCCTGCAGCAACCACTTGATGCATCCCGCTAAGGTAGGTGCTGCTGCCGGCGGGTTGTTCCTTTTCTTTCTGCATCCCTCGGGACCTAGTTTGCATACGTCATTCAGTGCTTGAAGCACCGCCTCTGGCAGTCAGTAGGGATGAAATAGAACGAGAGTTACGTATGTAACTGTGGTTCTATGAATCCCGGATGACTGCCAGAGCGTTCGGTCCCTCTGTATTGCTGGTTCATGAGAAGATCGAGGGAATGAACTACCAGTGTCACGTGGCTATATAGGCTTCCGCTGATCACCGGTAGGTCACAGGTGACTTTGTTGATACTAATTCTCGACCTGCGCAAAGAGTGATCATTCAGTGCTTGAAACACCGCCTCTGGCGGTCATCCGGGATTCATAAAACCGCAGTTACATACGTGACTCTCATTCTTTTTTGTCTTCCCCAACTGTAGAACTATTGGAAAAGCTTACAAAGGAGCAGATTCGTCAAGTAGCTGAACACTTTAAAATTGATTTTGAAGCTGCAAAAGGATTAAAGTTAACTCAGCTAAGGAGTTTCTTAAAAGACAAATTTATAAAACTGAATGTCTTTACTGTTTCGATTTCAGATGCTGATGTGATAGTTGTAACTTCCCTCGGTTCAGATTCTTTATCTGGTGCCTCAAAGTTGGAAGATGAGTCGTCGGGTCCAACAGTATCTCAAGCTTCTCAAGTAAAGTTTCAATCTGAGAGAAGTGAGATGGAAGTGCAGTTTGAGTTGGGAAAAAATGTGGCTAGCACATGAGCTTAAGGAGAGAAAAATAATTTTAGAAGAAAAGCGGTTAGTGCATGAGTTGAAGTTCAAGAAATTATCTCTGGAAGCTGAGCGTTTAAAGTTGAGGTCTGAGGGCAGGTTAGGTGGTTGATCTTTTAATCTGTCTCAAGGTGGTGAGGGGTTTTCTGGACCTAACTTGGTTAACATGTTGCCTAAGTTTAATGAACAAAATCCTGATGTGTTTTTCTCTTTGTTTGAGGACACGGCAGAGGACAATGACCGCAGCAGAATGGATCAGTCTAGATCACTCCAAAGTGTGCTGGTGGGTAAGGCCCAAGAAGCTTATATTTCGTTAACTAAAGCTGAAAGAAAGGTGTACACATCTATTAAAGAAGCTGTTTTGAAGGCCTATAAACTGGTTCCTAAACATTACAGACAACAATTTAGGAACTGCAGGAAGGCTGAAAAACAGATTTAAAAACAGGAAAATAAGTTTAGTCATGCATTTTGTGCTTGCATGTCTAAAAGTAACAAAATAAAATTACAGACTGTACAAGAACAACACAAGTTTAGGGTCAAGTTAAGTCATGGACTAATATTTAATGTCCCTGAGTTAACGCAGGGATTTAAATATCATTTAAAAAGGCTGTAACTGGGACCTGGATTAAGACATTCCAGAATTCAGCTTTTATTTCTGGTGGAATTTGATCACTATAACTAATAAAAAGATAAAACAAATAATTTGAGACAAGTAAATAAAACTATAACTATAAACTTTCTGGGATGAACAATGAGATACTCTGAAAAAATGGCAAAGCTAATAGAATATTTACAAAGCTTATTTACATTTTAATTAAAAAGACAAGGTAAGTATGAGGAAGTAGATTTTCTAATGACTATGAAGTCATAATACTGTCTCCCTTTGCTTTCCCTACCAGCTCCTGGGGAAAGCCAACTACAGTAAGAGACAATGGCTGTGTGTGTGTGTGTGTGTGTGTGTGTGTGTGTGTGTGTGTGTGTGTGTGTGTGTGTGTGTGTGTGTGTGTGTGTGTGTGTGTGCGTGTGTGTGTGTGTGCGTGCGTGCATGCAAGAGAGACAGAGAGAGAGAGAGAGTTGTTTTACTTTGAATGTGTCATACTTTATTTTTAATGTGTGTGATTTGGGGTAACCAGATGAGCTTAAGTACCAAACAAATGACCTGTTTCCTTCCATTGAACTGTGAAGTGCTGCCACTTTTTTACTGGGTCCTGATGGCTTGTGAATAGGTGTGAAAGGTGAGGCTGTGCTACATTACGCGGGCTTTCCCTCACTCACCTTGGAGTCTCCTTCACATCATTACAAGGGCTCCTGCATTATCACAGCAGGATATGGAAAATGCTTGGTCACATCGTAACTAAAGTTTTTTTAGCCAGTATAGGAAAAATTTTCCAAGTATGAGCCCAGTGTGCTGCATCACACGCCTACAATGTCCTTTTGCCACATAGAAGTGTTGCTTTTACTTTGTTTGCGTCTCTTTATTATAGTGCATGTTTTCCTCCGGGACTTTGCTGATTCTGTTTCTTTGGCTTTTTGTTCCGCTGCCCTGATTTTGGAGCAGAGGGGCTTGTGGGACCAAGGCTGCAGAAGCAAAAATCAATAGATTTGCGAGCAGCATCATTTTACTAGTGACAAGTGCGTTTATCAAATAAAAAAGCAGTACTGCTCAGTGAGCAGTGAATCTCCTTGAATATTACTCTTCCAACCTGCAAATGTGCTGTGCTATATAAGGTACAAAGGCTGCATTTCACTATCACTGCTGTTAATTTTATGGAGCCCTCAGGAATCATGTTCACCTTTGAGTGAGTAGAAACGTGCTTGTAACTGTTATCATGTATGCCCCAGTTCTGTAAAGATGAAATTTAATGAGTAGTTAATGACCTATGGGGGTAGATTTCACTGTGAATGTAGGATCAAGGCAGAAATACAACTCAGAGCTTCTTTATATGCCAGTATGGCTTACAGAGGTGTAAAAAGTATTCACATATATTACTCAAGTAGAAGTATAGATACTAGGGTTTAAAAATACTTCTGTAGAAGTAGAAGGATTGTATTTAGTATGATGTTATACTGATACAATAGGTATTGGCTGTTTCACCCACATATATGTCCTTTGAAAACAAACCATTTAGTACAAAACAAATATATTAAAGGTCCATATAGGTGCAATACTGAGCATCAAAAAAGTATCATTTGACAACATAGATGTGTACAGCACAGTGTACAGATGAGCCTATTAAGGGGTTAATCGCTCTGTCACCTCCCCCTGCTTGGTTTATGATTTTTAAATTACCTTTCTTGAAGAAAATTAGCATTCTGGTGAAATACAAATAAGGTTCAGACAGCAGCATATTATTTTAGAATTATTGTTTTGTATGAATAAGTAAATTAAATCATAGATATTTATTTCCAAAAACTGAACAGTTGGGGCTGAAAATGAGCCTGAAGGTTGGACAAAGACAAAAATGTAGGGATGGGAATCTTCACCACCAAGGCGATACGATACACATCTCGATACACAGCCAACGATTCGATACATTCACGATTCATGGAATTTCTAGTGATAAGATTCGATACGATTCTACAACCTCCTGCGATCCGGTGTGATACAGAACGATCTAAATTTAAAATGCTGCGATACAGTGCGATACGATGCGATGCAATGCAGAAGAAAAGTACACCATGGACTACATAGTTCAAGTTATGGCACGCAAGCTAACTGTGCCTTTTATTTTGAAACAAAGGAAGTGCAAATTAGAGAGTGATTGTCTCTCTGAAACTGTATAAGTGTAAACTTCAAACAAAAATAAGATTTCTCTGAAGTGCATGTTGTCCAACAATTAAAGCAAAGGCACATTTTCCAGTTAAGCCTTTAAAAAAGTGCTTGAAGTTTATACATGAGGTAAAACAAATAAAATGCCCTTATACAAAAGGTGCAGGCCAGGATATTCCATCTATTATAAAAACTAAAAGAAAAACTTAACACAGGGACACATCGCATTTTCCCCCAAATATACAATGCACACCATTGACAAGTACACCCCATTTGAAAAGCAACATTTTGAACAATATTCTAATAGGCACACAAGTAATTTCCAAAATGTGCATAGGTAAAAATGGTATGTCCAAAATGTGCATACAATATCTGAAGAGCAAACTAAGGTTAATAATCTAACTGAAATGTCATTTTCCATTTACTCAGTGCACATTTTGAAAATAACATGTCTACTTATTGAAATATAGTTCAAAATGTTACGTTTCAAAAGTGGTATACTCATTACCTCTGTGCCTCTGTAAAATGATTAATCATTCTGAACAAATGATCATAACAAGGGAGTAACAGTTCCCCATATGTAAATTAAGACAAGTGAATCCCAACATTTAACCCAGATGGGTCTTTTTCAAATTCTTTTTAAGAAAGATCAATTGATCAACATGGTCAGGGTGCAGGAGACTACGTTGGGCAGTGACAATATTCCCTGCACTGCTAAAGACACGCTCAGAGCTCACACTAGTTGCTGGAATGGACAAGTAATCCTTAGCTAAAGCTGAAAGGAGTGGCAGGTCCACCTGCCCTTTCCACCACTGCAACACATCACCGCCTAGTTCTAAGGAATCTCTCTCTCTGTATTTTAAAATTTCATCCTTAGCTTTCTCCCTCATGGTCTTCAATGGCGTTCTTGTGGTGATGAACTCTCCAAACAGCTGGTCCATGGCAGTCTTCTTTTTAGGAGAGGGCGAGGCATCATCATCTAAGGAAGACATGTACAAGACTATTAGTATATTGAACAATATGAGCAGTCAACACAACACAAGACTACACACTGTTTAACAATGATAACATACGAGTCAACATCTGTTGTGCTGTATTTAAAAGATTATCTCCATGCCCATGGACCAATAAATAAGTATTTTTTGTCTCTGTTAATGAACAGTCAATTACTCATACACAGTCAACACACACCTCTCCGTTCCCTGCTGGGGCTTCCGTCGCTGCCTCCCTCATCTGCCTCTCCTTCATACAGTGCAGCACTGTCTCCTGTCTGACAATCCAAATCAAAAAGAGTATTTTGTTGTCAAAATGTAAATAACAAGTCTTAGCACAGAATATAATAGCATTTGACCAGACTCCAAATCAAACATAACACTGTACATATTATACAGACAAATTGAACATAAAAATGTAGAGATCTATTGTGTGTGTGTGTGTGTGTGTGTGTGTGTTTGAGTGAGTGAGTGAGTGAGTGACAGAGACAGAGACAGAGACAGGGAGGGAGGTGGTCACATTCTATAGGCCTAAAGTAAAAGGAAAAAAAAGTCAATAAATTACCTGCTCGTTCATCTTCACCACCTCAGATGTTATTTTCATGAAGATGAGGTCTCTGGAGTCCACATCAAGGAAAGCCAGGTCTTTGAATCTGGGATCAAGGCCCGATGCATTGTAGAGGAGTTCTTGGAGATCCAAGTAACGATCAAAAAAATCTTGTCTGAAGCGCTGCTTCATATCTGCAATGATTGGCAGGTCAGTGTTGTCTTCGGAGAAGTGTTTGTGGAGTTTGGCTTGTATTGGGGCGATCATTGAGATGGTTGGGCTTTTTTCTTCACTCAAAAGTGTGGTGGCCACTTTGACAGGGGACATCAGCTTGATGATTTCCTGGATCAGAGTCATGTCGTCCTCATTCACTGCTAACAGGCCCTCTCCCCTCCTGATCCTTCTCGACAGCATAGCGTTCAACAGAGCAGGATGTTGCTCCCAGAATCTCTCCAGCATGTCCACAGAGCTGTTCCATCTTGTACAGACATCGTGAATAAGTTTGTGGTTGGGTAGGCGTAGCTGGGACTGAATTTCCCTCAAAACCTCAGCTGCTTGTGGGCTTTTATGGAAGTATGCAACAACCTTCCTCACCTTCACCAACAATTCGGACACCCTGTCCACCTTCAGTGCCTTTTGCGAGGCCAAGTTTAATGTGTGGGCTACGCATCGGACATGGGGTGTTATCTCTGCGCCAGCCCCTGCCACTAGCATGTTTCTTGCGTTGTCTGTCACCAAGGCAGGTTTTTTTTCTCCGAGGTTCCACTCGCGAAGTACATCTTGCAGCAACGCAGCCAAGTTGACCCCAGTGTGAGACTCATTAAACACTCGCGTTTGCAGGACGTGAGACTGCATGTCCCACTCTTCGTTCACGTAGTGTGCCGTAACAGTAATGTAAGAATCAGTGGCACAGGAGGTCCAACCATCAACCGTTATTGACACCCTCTGTGCACGACCCATTGAGCTGAGAACATCCACTTTCACTTTCTCGTAAAGCGCAGGAACTATTCGGTCCGAAAACACCCTTCTGTCTGGTATGCTGTACCTTGGCTCCAACACTTCAAGCAGGTATTTGAATCCCTCGTTTGCTGTAATGTTGTACGGTTGGATGCCTTTGCAGAGGAAGAAAGATAAGGCGTCCGTGATAGAATTCGCCCGGGCAGAATTGCTTGCAAGTGGCGCTTGAAAAAAATGAGGTATTCGTGGCTCACGTGAAGTTGTTGCAGTAGCACTGCTAGCTGACGTCTCCGGGGACTGAACTACTGTACTGTGGTGCCGCTTCAGATGTTGCGACATATTTGTTGTGCTGCCTGTATATCGTACCTCTGTTCTGCAGTGTTTACATATGGCCATTGTCTTGTCCAACTCTCCATCTCGTTTGTAGAAGCCAAAGTCTTTCCATACCGTTGACCTAAAGCGCGTAACCGAATGTATTCTCTCTGTTTCGTTTTCCTCCATGCTAACGTGGTTTCTAGCTTGCCGCCTCTGTCCTCTTCGAAAGCAAGTTTAGACCCTCCTACTCGCGCGAGGCTTCGGGCGAGACTTGAGTGGCAGAGAGACTAGCATGCACGCAGTAGGCAACAGGGATGGAAAGAAACGCAACTAAAACTCAAAGACACGTTTCTAAAAAGTTATAATAATAGAAGATAATAATCAGTTTGTATCGATGCAGGTAGTTTTGATACGATGCATCTCGAGTTTATGTGCGGTTTTTACCGATGCAGACGTTTGCAAATCGATGCAACCGTATCCAACAGGTCGTTCCGATGTTCCGACACGCATCGGTGAATCTTGCCATGCCTACAAAAATGTGATAAATGTTTATGGTTTCATCTCATTGAAAGGATCATGTGTATGTATGTGTGTGTGTTAGGGTTCAGGGTTAGGCCATAAAAAGGGTTGAAAATGAATGCATGTTAATAAAAGTCTCTCAATAGTGTCTCTCAATAAGTATTTAAAAAAATGTGTGTGTGTGTGTGTGTGTGTGTGTGTGTGTGTGTGTGTGTGTGTGTGTGTGTGTGTGTGTGTGTGTGTGTGTGTGTGTGTGTGTGTGTGTGTGTGTGTGGGTGTGTTTTAAGCCGTAAATCCTAGTTGCAAGAAAGCTCTGTTAAACAAGTGCCTAAAATTTAAGAAAACACTGGCAATCCAGACTCCACATACACTTAGAGAAACTATTTACAAAACTGTATTTTGAATCTTTTAATGGGTATACCACTAACGGAGAATAAGAATAGCTGTGTTAGCACCGTAGCACAAGGTATTTTTTTCCGAAGTTTCTAAAAAATCTATGCTTTAGCCCTTCAATCTCACAGCACCATTTCACATAGAATGTTTCTTTGAATGTTTGTCATAATTATTATAATAGTCGTATTATATAAGGTTAAGCCTTTTACACGTCCTTGTTTTAGTTAGAGGTGTGAATACTTTCTAACACTTTGATGCAAAATTTAACAATTCAGAAAATTCAAAGCTGTCAGTCAAATAAAATCTAGCATAGATGAATTATTGTTAATTTATCCATGGGAACTAAGGTTAATTGACGTATTCTTGCCGAATAGTGATCCTTCGAAATGTCTTAATTTCACAGGATCTCATTGTTGCATTGGAAAAAGTTGATTGATTATAACTTTCTGTCATTCAGCAAATGTCATTTTCAATGCATTTTCAAGCTAAATAAGGACTGGCGGAATTGAAATAGTCATATAAAAACTACCATGAATGTGCAATATTTGTTGGGAAACCATGGACGAAATACTGCAAATCTGGATTATTACTCTAGAGTACAAGAGAACCTAAAGAACATACACTTATGTATGGATGATTATACCATAGTGATATACGCAATTGAGTTAGATGGGGGGGGCTCTTTTGTTCTATTACAAAGTAATATCTAGCACCAAAAGAAGAAGAAAAGAAGTCAAAGGAAATAGAGCCATTAGGGAAGATATTGTAATGTAATCCAAATGCCAAGCATATGGGAAGCTGCATTCTCCTGAAGCAATTCAATTTTGTCCTTGACTTACCAGCAGCATGTGAAGGCTGCATAGAGGCTGCATTAACATATGCTCAACTTTAATGAGAGAAGGACAGATGGTGGTTTGGGGTTTTATCTCAACTGTAACTGGCTCCCTTGACTTTGCAGCAAACTGATTGAGCAGGGAGACATGGTGGCCAGTGGACAGGGGAAAAAAACAGTGGAAAAGTTAAAGGGCAAGGTTGAAGTCTGCAAAGAGTTGTAGACTATGAAGTTCAGCATCCTTGAATTATATCAAGTTGCTTGGAACTTTAAAAGTAACTGAAAAAGAACAATTACGAAAAGAAAAATTACAAAATAGAACTTTACTGAGTAAGCCAAAACCTGGCTTCACATTGACTACGTTACTTGTCTGCTCCGTCCTTTCTTTGTAAAATGTACTACGCAACAATCCAAACTGGCTATGACCAGGATCCAGTCATACTTCCGGGGTCCGTTCTTCGTATGTCGGTAACTCAGTTAGCTGGATTTGATTGTTGACAATTTGGCATGATCTTGGATCATTTGGTTCTTCGAAACTCATCTTGCACTTGCTGTCATAGCAACATGTGCGCAAGCTTAAGCCTGCTCTCCAGCAGGCTTATTTCATGGAAACAGGATTAGATTAAATGCAAAAATACATACTATAGAAAGTGATAGAAACGTCTAACATGGACAGTACTTATGCATTTATTTGTCTGCTACTTTTTGCCAGCCCTCTCTCCTGGCTTTAGCAGACTTTGAGGTGTTCCCTGTCGTTTTAATTAATGACTCAAATTCGGCATAACCTTCCATTAAAAGCTCGTGTTCTGATTGGGAGAAAAACTGTGGGCGTTCTTTGGCCATGCTGAACAGCCAATAGCAGCGATGCTGATCATTGTTTCTACTATCGATACATTTCCCCTTTTAAAGTGACGTATGTACACGCAGTTATCTCAGATAACTCAGTCCAGCCATACTAATCGTAAACAGCAGGTGTGTTCAAATAACCCAATTAGCCAGATCATGATTGGCCAGATGAAGTCATCTTGAATGTGTCATTTGATCTCGGATGTTTTAAGCAACGTACGAAGAATGGACCCCTGGAAAGCCACACTTCCATCCTGCCTTTATTTTGAAATCGTACCGGATCTGCTGACTTCCTATTTGACTCTACCCTGGCCAGCCAGATCGATAATGTGGTGCACTCTAGTTCTGTGCATTATCAATCTGGAACTGTTCCAGTTGAATCCATTTGGGAAAAGGACAGAATTTCAGCTGAACTCTCTGAGCTGATTGGGCAAAGCGACACCTACTGCATGTCTAACAAAGGTTGGTTTTAGCCAATCACAGTATCAAATAAAAATGAAAACAGCAGCTGTTATGAGAAACCACAAGAAGGTAAGCTAGTCAAGGCACTTCTCTCTGTTCTACTACCAAATAAGAAGGATTCTTACAAAACAGATGTAATAGTAGCAGTTGTGCGAGCATCCACGCTACCATGTTAATTTTGGTTTGCCAGCTAATGCTTTCGTCACAGTGGTATGTCCCACCTAAAACAATAATACTGGAACCTGATTGGCCAGAAACGTTTTTGGTTTGTTTACCAACAGTTGAAGCGGAAACGGGACAAGATGGAGTCTTGTGTGTTTGGGAACGTACAAATAACGTGAGGATTCAGATTGCAGGCAAGGTTATGGCCAATTTAGGTCCGTGGAAATGTCCCATTACACAGAATCATAGGTCTGTTGATCAATTCAGTCCCTCAGTTCTCAGTGGTAATGAAGTAATGGGTTTCTTTATAAAAATAAGTGATTCTATTAAAAACAAAATAATTAATTCTTCCAAAAAGAAGTGCTCCATCCTCAGTAAATAAAGTAGTGTTAGAGGTATTTTCCGAACTTTCTCTCAGAACTTTTTTGGGCTCGAAAACGATCTGGCACTGGAGGCTGACTTGGACGGAACTTTTATCCAGGTGGAGACAGGTGAAGCCAGTAGAAGTTGATTGCAGAGGGGTGGAGACTGGACAGGGGTGTGAATTGTGAGCAGAATCAGCTCCAGTGCCAGAATCATTACAGAGACAGAATCTAACTGTTGTATCTTAAAGACATAGGCCTACTTACCCTCGCTGATTCTTGAACATCCTTCTTTCCCAAAAAACAAAGCTTTAAGCAGCACATTCATTCAGCCAAAAACAAATCAGGCAAAGTTCCATTGAGAGTCTCCTTTGTCCAAATTATGGAAAAGATCACAACAAAAACGAAAATGTTGTGTGTGCTTTCTTCTTAGACTGGCTATGATTTTTTTAAATTCATATTAATGATTATTCCTCTCTGTGTATAACAAAAAATATTTAGTTTCCAGTACATTGAGAAACCTAATATAGACCATTGTATAAGTATTCACTCACCTTCCCTCAACTCCTCTGGGAAGGCTGTCCACAAAGTTTAGGAGTGTGTTTATGGGAATTTTTGACCATTCTTCCAGAAACACATTTGTGAGGTCACATACTGATGTTGTACGACAAGGCCTGACTCTCAGTCTCTGCTTTATTTCATCCGGTGTTCTATCGGGTTAAGTTCCTTTCACTGGAACTAAGGGGCCAAGCCCAGCTCCTGCAACACAACCCCACATCATAATCCCCCCTCAGCCAAACTTTACACTTGGCACAATGAAGTCAGACAAGCACTGTTCTCCTGGAACAGACTCGTCCATCAGATTTTTAGATGGAGAAGCGTGATTTGTCACTCCAAACAACGTGTCTACAACGCTTTGCATTGCACTTGGTGATGTAGGGCTTGGATGCAGCTGCTCGACCATGGAAACCCATTCCATGAAGCTTTCTGCACTGTTCTTGAGCTAATCTGAAGGCCACATGAAGTTTGGAAGCGTGTAGTGATTGAAAGTTGGCAACCTCTACGCTCTATGCACTTCAGTATCCACTGAACCCCCTCCGACAGTTTACGTGGCCTAACACTTCGTGGCTGAGTTGCTGTCGTTCCCAATTTCTTATGATATGGCAGTTGACTGAGGAATATTTAGGAGTGAGGAAAGTTGACAACTGGATTTATTCAGGTGGCATCCTATCACAGCTTCACACTGGAATTCACTGAGCTCCTGAGAGCAACCCATTCTTCCACAAATGTTTGTGAAAAAAAGTCTGCATGCATAGGTTTTATACACCTGTGACCATGGAAGCGACTGGAACACCTCATTCTAATAATTTGGATGGCTAAGCAAATGCTTTTGCAATATAATATATTTAGGGGTGTCAAGCTCCAGTCTTTGAGGGCCGGTGTCCTGAAACTTTTAGAGGTTCCCTGGTACCACGCACCTGAATCAAATGGCACAATTAGCTCCTCGGTATGCAGTCAGGTTCTTCAGAGTCCTGCTAATTACCTGATCATTTGACTCCGGCGTGTCGGACCAGTTACACATCTAAAAGTTGCTGGACACCCGCCCTTGAAGACTGGACTTTGACACCTGTGGTGTAGTTAGTTATGTTGGAACAGTCTTTTATTTTGAAATTCCACATTAAATCTTATTAAGCTTTGTTGAGCAGCCTGTGGAGGTGTTCTACTGTCACGCTGAATCAAAAATTTTCACATAAAACATAAGGGTTAGTAGCAACATTATGAGCAACTTAGACCAAAGTGAATATATAGAGAGATTTTGAAGGGCTTTTACTTTGAAATTCCATACCAGATGTGGGTGAAATTTGTTGAGCAACATCTGGAGGTGTTCTACTGTCAGGCTGAAGTGACAGTATCCCCTGAAAATGTACCGTTTAGTAGCAACGTTGTCAGCAACTTAGGTGAAATTGACTTAATGTAGAGATTTTGGAGGGCTTTAATTTAGAAATTCCACATCATGTGTATGGATTTTGATGAGTAACATCTCGAGATCTAAATCTGACGTCTGTAATTGAAAGTTGTCACTTGAAAAAAACAATTGTTTTAATAACCCTGCGCAAACTCTCAGTTATCCGGGTCATCGCAACAGCAAGCCTGTTTAAGCCCGTTTGCTTTTTTTTTTGTTTTTATTCAAGCTAAACAGTGACTATGACCAAAATATATATTTCCATATTCACCAGCAGACCTGAATAATAAATAAATATTACATAAAGCTGTAAGAAATTATTTCAACTAACTGAAGTCCATATGTGCAACAAAACAAAGAATAGAATAGGTTGATACACATCAAACACATTGCTTTTATTTTGGAAAGTAGTCTCAGGCATTACTACCGTAATGCATGTTGATCGCATGACCTTCAAAACCAAGGGAGGGCTGGCATGACTGCCATGTCCACAGTGGCGGCTGGCTTGACTGCAGTAAACTCATTTATTTTCATTGGAAAATTGCCTCACTTTTCTTAGAGAATATCGTCTTACTCCCCCTCTCACCTGGGATATCTACACTGAGATTTGTATGGATGACAAGCCTCGCTTTGTCTTGTCTAAAATCAAATCTGCTTAAGGTTCTTAAGACATTTTATTCTGAAAAATGTGGTGCTTTTGCAACGCATAAGTGACCACTTCCGGTCTCAGAAATGAACAAACGAGCCTCTTTTTCGTTTATGTTTTAAACCATTTTTGTTTTTTCTTACCCGAAATGGAAAATGATATTCAAATAATTTTTCAAATTTCACTTTTCCCTTATTTACAATGAAAAAGAGAAAGGCTTTGTATTTCAGTTTTCTTTTTTGTATTTTAAAACAGAAATCAAACGGCCATTTGTTTTTGTTTTTTCAATTACTGTTTCTGAAACGAAAATCCAATGACCAAAAGAAACATGGATAACCCCCCCGCGAGAACAGACTTCTCGTCAAGTCTGTTCTCGGTAAGAACACAGGAAGATCGAACTTGACGAGAACACGAGCACGCAGCACGTATTGTGTATTAGAACAGAAGTATACTCGTGACGTCATCACACCCGCAGCTCTTGAGCATTTCTTTAACGTTCAAAACTATTTATACACTACACCAAAACGTTTTTTTTTTTATTAATTTCTAAGAAGTCTATAGGGGGCAAATTGTCAGCACATTTAGACACAGACATGTCTGCTTTTTTTCTGTTTTCTGGTGTTTTAATCCACATACAAAGTGGGGATGTAAGGTTTTCTGTGAGTAAAAATAGAATATACACAAACATCTCCCTACAACTCCTTTGTGGGACAGAGAGAACTTCCAGGTCATGCAACTTGTCTCAAAATAAATAAAGGAAAACAAAGTGAGTTCTTATTATCCATTTTTTTTTCATTTTCTCGACCTCCCTGGGGGCTGGTACCTATTTACACTAGTCATTCAGCGAGATGTGGAATACACCCTGGACAACATCCCAGTCCATCATGGAACAACACTGAGACATAAAGTGCAATCACGCATCCACACACTCATACCTAAGGGGAATTCAGATGGATTTATTGACCCAACAGGGATATTTTTGGAATGTGGGCGGAAGCCAGAGTACTTGGAGAGAACCCACATATGCATGGGGAGAACATGGAAGCTTAGGAATGTCTGAAAGCATAAGCAATTGGGACCCCCGAACCATTAGGGGGCCCCGATAAATGCCTGAAAGACCATAGATCTAGTTTTTATATTACTTGATTGTGAATGGTGATACTATTAAATTTGATTTAATTGTTTCACCACAAATAGATTGAAAGATGTAAAATTGTTTCAAATTTAAGATTTAAAGGAACTGCAAAGTATGCCTTGTAAAAATGAAAAGAATAATCATTGTTTGGTTGTAGGGCATAGTTACAATCTGATGCTATAAGTGTAATCTTTTATTTGAGTTTGAGCTCAGTTTATTCACAAATACATCCCAACAAATGGTAGCAATTATCAGTGATTACTTTAAAGCTCAGCCAAATAAACTCGGCCACCTCTCCCAGATTGCAACAAATCTGTTTTGAAATGCTATTAGTGAGAGGCTGGGTTTCCACCGAATGTGGAAGTGGTACGAGAGCACAGTGATGTGGCTGCACTGTGCTTTCTGCTAGGCACCCTATTCCTTTACCCTATTTCTTTATAAACCAGAACAATAAACCAGTAAAGTGCTTATTTGGCCTGTAATACTTGTGTGCTCTTCAAATATTTCGTTTTTCAGATATTTTCTTAATTCAATGCTCAATTTTATTATGGCTATGAACTGTATGAACAGAATGTGTTTAATTTTTAGAGTAAAACGTGATCCAAACTGCAGATGTAATATTTCACTTGTAAACTCACCCGGATCCACTTTACTTTTCATCAGCTGACTTCCTGCCTGAGTGATTCTCTTTACTCCAGATTGACGTGAAGTTGAAATATAGAACAACTGCATACTTTAGAATTATAGCAAGGACCGGCGGATCTGTAATGCTTCAGAAATGCACTGCAGTGCACAGGGTGGAACTGCTTGGACTGACTAGAGTTGCTGCGATCAGCTGCTTAGGCATGGCACCCAGGGATAGTGATGGACTTAACAGAAAGATGGGCACCAAATCAAATTCTATTCCAGCCCCATAAAACATTAGGCCAGCCCTGTGCAAAGTCCAAGCAGAAAGATCCAAGGCCAGGTTTAAAACCTATTCTTTTCTTCCTGCTGAGCAACAGTGCTAACAACTATACCACTTTACTGTCTGCTTTGCATTTCCTTCCTTGAAATGAAACAAGTAAGCATACCAATTTGATTTTCAATCTGATTTTTACATACCATTGTGACCTGTTTTCAGGGTTTTTTTCATTATCCCTATTCTCTTTAAATTATTGAGGTAAAATTATGATTGTTCAAACAGAAAATCAGTAGACACCATAAATATTGTCAAATTGTATTTTTTGTGTATCGAACACTACAGTTATTCTAACTTCCAGTACGATACAAAAAGAGCACATCGACGAGAGAATCTGAATGACCATATTGGAACAGATGTAATGTGACTTATCTGAACAGTTGAAAAGGAAAAAAAAAACTGAATCAGTAACAGTTGGGCTGGTCGTGCTCGGTACTGTATTATTCTAATCCCTGCAGACAGAGAAGAAGACAGATATGTTTCTGTGTGGAATCAATAGCTGAGTCTCCCATGGCACTTTCTCTTTCATTTATCTCCGCCACTTTGATTCCATTGTTGGAACAGAATAGAGGGCGTTGCCACGTGAACGCTGTAGCTCAGTGCTTCCAGCACTCATCCATCTGTGTTCAACTCTTTAGTTGTCTTCTTTTATATAAACAGTTAATGACATAAAACTGGAGTCTGGTTGTGAAAGCACAACTTGTAAATCCAATAATATTTTTTCAATGTGTTTGAAGTCAAAATTACTGTATTAACCATACTTAACTACTACGCAGAGTATACGTATGTAGGGATCCTCCCCCACCCCGCGAAATAGAACACAGGAAAAGGAATTTGGAAACAAGTTAAAATTTCTAGTCACTATGTCTTCCCTATGTTCTTTGGATTTTTGGATGTATTTATTGCATGATCAGGCTTGGTTTTCATCAATATGCATAATTTTCTGCAATTTATCTCTTAGTATAACAATCTCAGATAATCTCTGAATAAATGTTAACAGAAGGAAAGAAGGGCTTATGTGTATTGTTGAGAGGACTTGCAAGAGTCAGTGCAATGGTGAAAAACACATCAGTTTATTTAGCCTCTCTAACAACAGCATAACACACATCCGCAGTTGTTAAAGACCAGGGGAGGGTACTTTAAAGAAAGTGGGTCTAGTTAGATTCTAACTCACAGTCTATGTATATCCAGTCCACCCATCCTCCACAGTCTGTCTTGTTCTTTCAACCCCATTCTCCCTTACCTTACCTTACCTTACCTTACCCTCACTCACCTTATCCATCTTCCTCCTATCCATTCGCATTCTTCGTCCACTCATACTTGTTGCAGATTCCATGGGTGGGGGTGGTGGTGGTGGTGGTGGTGGTGGTGTGTGTGTGTGTGTGTGTGTGTGTGTGTGTGTGTGTGTGTGTGTGTGTGTGTGTGGAGGGGGCGGGGGTTATGCAGTTACAGACCACCAAACTATATTGTATAAAATGTATTCTGCTTCCACTTGTATTCCTAAAAAGACTTATGGATTAATGCATAAAATGATTTGCATTAAGAGGACCGTTTCCAAAGTAAATTCCTGCATTTTGATTGATTGATTTTACTGATTCATACCAGTGCCTGACCAGTCTTTGCAAGGGCTTGTTGTACAGTCTTGGTCAAATTTCTTAAATGGGACTTTGTGTTGAATCTTTAAATTTGCTATTTTTACAGATTAATACCATGAAACCACTTGACTGTGGCGACTGTAAGTCATTAAAACATGCATGAAAAATACGTCTTCGCTTGAGTATCTGTAAACTTTGTATGTTTTGAAGGTTTTCTGTGGCACTGGTGGGCTTTGTTTGACTGTTTTGCAAAGGCCAAAGAAGAATGAAGGGGAACACATGCAGTAAATGGCTTAGGCTGGAAATCAAAACCGGCACAAACGGGCTCTGTCCTGGGAACACCTACTTTTCATTATTTACATTATTCCCATTGGCAATATCTTTTGGAAAGTCAACATCCATTTTCCCTCGAATGTCAATGAAACCCAGTTCTATCTTTCATATATGCCAAGTTCTACACTCCCACCCTCTTCCCTTACCTCTCTTACCAATCCAAAATAAAATCTGGTTCATTTCTAACTTCCTTAAACTTAACAGTGATAAGATTGAGATCCTCCTCGTATGAACCAAATCTATATTATCCAAAGCTGACAGTTTCTTCCTTTTCAATTGATGGTTAATTGTCTCCCCCTTACCTCACCTAACATCACCTGTTTCGTCTATTTTTATCTATGCAACATTAACCACCTTCCTCCCTCCCTTTGCCCTCACTGTGCATCAATTCTTGTCAATAGCTGAAATCCCCAAATTACCACACCAATATCTCACAATTATCTTTCAGTCTTTTGATATTTATGAACAGTTATCTTTTAATCATTCAACATTTATTTTACCATCCAAAAAACTGCAAAAGCGTGGAGATTTTTTTTAATCTTTTTTTGGATTTTGAAAATAAACCCCACATAATATCCACCACTTTAGAAAAACAAACAGGCATTTCTATCCACAAGATGGCCACTGAAGATGGATGTGATTTGTTAGACTCAACACCTAGCTAAGGATGAGTACCGAATTCGGTACTTATATATATACTATCCAAATCCCTTCTACACTACAGAGTACTGATTCACGTAAAATAAAATGGTACCATGTTTCGGGACCTGAACACATCATTGTGACACTAAGAGAGTGGAAGCATGGGCAATTTTTCACGCTGCACATGAACATAGCATTAGGACTCGTGACATCCTGTGCTTTTTAGCTCTCATGATATCCTGTGCCTCCTAGGCCTTGTAACATCCTGTGAAGCAACACCTAGTGTTCACCTACCAAAGGTTGGTTTTAGCCAATCACTGTATCAAATGAAAATGTCTTAAACAGCTGGTGCCTTGAGAAACCACAAGTTAAGCTAGTCAAGGCACACTTATTTGAATAAGTGTGCCTTGACAAAACCGATATGATAGCAGCTACTGCACCTGTGCGTCCTCCTGCGCTGCCATGTTTATTTTGGTTCATCTACGGACTCAGAACCTCTTGCTTTCGTCGCAGCTGTATGTTCCACCTTAAAAGATAATACTGGTCTTGAATGGTTGAGGCAAGAGTGGGACCAGCTGCATTGTCATGTGTTTGTGAATGCACAAATAGCACAAGAATAAATACTGCAGGTAACGTTACACAATAACCAAAGCTATTCAAAAAACTTGAAGACCTTCAAGTGTGTTTTTTGTAATGTAATTGTCTGTTTTTATAAGGCTTATTTACTGGCACCGTCAGGTTCCACAGCTGATGACTGGTCTTTGCGACCCTTTGAATGCTTTAGCCAATCACCGATCAAAGCCGGGAGTTCCATGTCGGTTAAAAAATCTGATCCTTCTTTTATTTTTATTTTTTTTATGCCCCTGAAAAACGCACAAAACATTGTATTGTCCATTCTTAAGAAACATGTGATTAATCTTATTACAGACGCACTAATGTTATCAAGAAATTACCAACTACATTACGCAGATAACGTACAGAGTCTTGAAAACCAAACAGTTAGCACTGACTAGACATTTTAAGGGCAAATACATCTCCAATTTATTTGATACATGCAGAAATTCATCTTTTGCTTAAACAAAACACAAGAAAATATCCAAATGGCAAACCAGAGTATAACTGTTAAATTTGTTATAAGCTATAGCGAAAACTGCACTATGACAAAACCCAGCTACATATACTGGGTATACTTGTATACTAGATGTACAAAATATAAAAAAACTAAATTGTAGGGTGAAAAATACTGGATCTTATATTAAATATTACAGTCAGCATGTTCTTCTAAACAGAAACTTATTTTGCTCTTCCACCCATGGTAGCTGTACTGGTCTTCAAGACAATTTGGCAGAAACTTTTATAATGTGTTGCACACCACAGCTCTCAGGTCCTTGTCTCCAACGACAGCCAAGAGATTTATCTCAAATGATGACGACAAAAAAATCTTTATTTAAGTACTGCATCTGATTGAAGTAAAATTGTGTGTCAAAAGAAAGGCTACCTTTTTAAAGAATTATTCCTCTGGCGTGGAGACTAGAAGGGCAATCTCATCCAGAAAGTGAACCTCTTCCATATAGTTAGTTAAGGTGGAAGTCACCTTCTACTAAGGTAAAATACAGTTTTCAATACATTTAACATTTTACATTCAATACATTTAACAGGTTTCCTAAACTCTTAACGCACCAACACACCTAAAACACACAATTGGCGAAATGGTTAATTTCATGTTCAAATTCACACATTGTAAACTAAACTCCAAAACTAATTTTCAAAATACAATAATACACTAACACAACACACTATGTCTAACAAAACACTGCAAACATGTTTCAAAATAAAATCCATTCCATCCATCCATTTTCCAAACCGCTTTATCCCTCATGGGGTCGCGGGGGGTGCTGGTGCCTATCTCCAGCATTCACTGGGCGAGAGACGGGGTACACCCTGGACAGGTCGCCAGTCTGTCGCAGGGCAACACAGAGAGAAACAGGACAAACAACCATTCACGCACACACCTAAGGACAATTTGGAGAAGCCAATTAACCTAACAGTCATGTTTTTGGTCTGTGGGAGGAAGCCAGAGTACCCGGAGAGAACCCACGCATGCACAGGGAGAACATGCAACTCCATGCAGAAAGACCCAGGGTTGTACTTGAACCCAGGACCTTCTTGCTGCAAGGCAACAGCGCTACCCACTGCGCCACTGTGCAGTTTCAAAATAAAATACTTATTCAAAACACTAACATGTTCTCTTCCAACAAGATTATCTAGTCAATCATAACACAATGACAAAAAAACACTATCATCAGCTGAAATTACAGAAACTGCATTATTTTAGATGTGTCAGTTTTGCCCTTATACAATAGATAGTAACTGTCTATTGTATAAGGACACGCCTGTGTTTTGCACATTCATTTTGTTTCTTTTGCTGCAGAAAGTAGCTTTATAGAATGTACAGTTTATGAAACAAAAGGCAGAGACATAATTGCTGCAGTACAGACTTTATTTGCAAAAGGACATTACTGCAAGATATACAATTAGAAATAACACCAGAATACCGGAAAAATAATTAAAAATAAAAAAACCTTCTAATCTACTTGGTCTTCTGCATTTGCCCACATGTTCTCATCCACATCACACCTGATATCTTCTCTGGCAAGGCATCGTGGGAAGAATCTTTTTGCATGCCCTATCCACCCCTGGCAGTGTAAGTAAGCTGTGATGCCTTGGCATGCAGCATCCATTGCATCCAGGAGGGACATTTGGTCATGTGGACGATGGTCAAATACCTTCTAGCTCCAGGCTGAGAAAAACTCCTCAATTGGGTTGAGGAAAGGAGAGTAAGGGGCAAGAAAATGGGATATCATCCTTGGATGGGCGTCAAACCAGGCTGTAATTATACTGGAATGGTGGAATGCCACATTGTCCCATGTGATCACATATTGGGCAAGTGATCTCCCAACTGCCCCTTTTCTACCTCTGGCACCAGTCTTTCATGCAGGTCTTCTAAAAAACAAGAAGGCGGTCGGTAATGTAGGGGCCAATCTCACATTTATGCAGGAATGCACCGTTGTTGGAGATTGCGCCGCACATGGTGATGTTGGCTCCTCTCTGGCCCGGCACAGCAACTGTGGCCCTCTTGTCAATTGTGTTTCTCCCACGGCAATGCCTTTTTGCCAAGTTGAAGCCAGCCTCGTCAACATAGATAATTTCATGGGGGACTCGATTGGCCTCCAACTCCATGACTCTCTGAAAGTAATTAGACACAGTGTATGTAACTGCTGTGCTGTACTGAATATCTACTGTATGTCCTAATGTACTCTAGGTTTATAGAATAGTTTACTGCAAAACACATTGTGTATAATACAGTAATGACTGTATTGCATAACCTTACCTGGACGTATTGGTAACAGAGTTCTTTGATGCGTTCACTGTTCCTTTCGAAAGGAACTTTATATAGTTGTTTAATTCGGACTCTGTGTTTAGCTAGAGTCCGAGAAATGGATGTTATGCTGATTGCTGTAATGTTCCCAAAGACAAGGTTGTCCTCTAAAACTCTGGACTGAATGTCCTTCAGTTTTGTTTCATTGTCAGCAATCACCATGTTGACAATAGTAAGTTGTTCTTCATTCAGGAACTTTCCTCTGCCCCCTGAGGGAGGTAGACATTGAATCCTTAGAGAGACAAAATACAGTTATATATCAGATACTGGAGGCATAAAGTCACTCTAATACTGTAAATGGTAATTTACAGTATTTACACTTTGCTGTAGGAGAAGCAATATCCTACCTGCTGGTTTCTCTGAAAATACGTAATATAGATGTGACTGTGTCCCAGCTGATATTTGGCTGTACTCGTTCACCAGCCTCTCTGATAGCCCGTGGTTTATGACATGGTCAATGATAGTGGCTCCTATTTGATCAGTTACCTTAGCTCTGGTCCTTCTTTGAGTGCCAGCACACATTCTAACTCCTCCCCCTCTACCTTGCCCCACTCCTCTCCCTTGTTCTGGTACTCGTCTTCCTTGCCCTCGTGCAGGCATTTCTTTCTTTCTTTCTTTCTTTCTTTCTTTCTTTCTTTCTTTCTTTCTTTCTTTCTTTCTTTCTTTCTTTCTTTCTTTTGTTCTCTCATTGTGTTGCTCCAAATTGTTCCTTTTCCAGCCAAGACCAGGCCAAAGAGTCCTCTTTTATTACATATGATCATGTGATTGAAGGAACCTCAACATCTGAGTGTGCTTCCTAGATGGGAATCATCTGTGATTTCAACAATCATAACTTGCATAACACACACACACAGTCTATTTGGCTTTCTATTTCGGTCCCACTGTGTTGGATCACGCTGCCAGGTTAAAGCCTTTGGTCAGCTTGGCCTCTCCTGTCTGACATACTGCAACACAAGTACTTCCACTAGCCATAAAACCATAATGATAGATCTGTGACGGACTGTTGCGCCGAGAAGAGAGGTATGTATGGAGGGGCCACATCTAGGAACCACATATTGCTTGTCTAAGGTTTTCAGCAACTCAATAAAGGACTCTTTTTTCCACTGTATAAAACAACATAATTTCCTTCAAGAAATATTTAGATGCAGCCAATGTGCACTGTGTCCATAGGGGGCTGTACTTTTCGTATTTAATATTTTTAGTAAAAGCACTTTGAATTTTCTGCCAGTGAAAAGCTTATCCAGAGCTTGTTGATGGAGCTGCAGTGCCTGGTGACAGTGTAGCATACTAAGCCGGATGATGAACACTCATGTAGGTTTGCAGTGTTTGAGTCCTTTGCTGGCACTAAATGTCTGCACAAGCAGCTCACTGCCTTGGTAACATCCTTTGGTTTACCTCTCTCATTCGTTTTAAAGCCAAAAAATAATCCCCAATAGGTAACCTTGTATTTTTCTTTGCAACTAGTTCCTCCATTTTTAGATATTTGTGTTCTGAACTGGCAAAAATGTCCGTGCATAGTTATGTTGCTCTGCCCATAAAGTCCAAACGTCAACTGCACGAATATATTGTCCATCTCCATTTGTTGAACTGATGAATATTGGTCGGAAAACTTTTACATATTGCCCAACATTAGGCAGACTGTGATGGCAAGTATTGATAGTTTTTTTTCATCCTCTCTCACACGCTGGATGAATTGCTTCTTTCCCAGCTTTTGGGACCCAAGTTTGAGCAGATTTACATGAAGCACTCTAGTAGAGCATTGCACTGCCTTGGAGACCTCTTCCCAGCAAACAGTTTATAGCGTGACGTCACGTACATGCTCATAAAATTGAGCTCTGCACGTACCTGTGACACAGACTTATGTCTGCCTTATTATGTGGGAGCCTAGAGACAGAAATAGCTCAGAATGCGATTTGGCGCTATTTACAAAGGGTAATTTTGAGAAAATTAACCACAAATACGCACAGGTGTATAATAATTTACTATGTGCCGTGACTTGTTTTTGTGGGGTGGGCAATTTTCTTTGGCGGGTCAGGGCGCCCCCATTGTTGAATGGTAGGGGAAACACTGCATAAACGTCTATTTTTTTTATTCAAATATGATATGTAGCCGCAATGTGTCGAGAATAATGTTTCCACTCTATTTTGAACACAGATAAATGTCCCTGCTGCTCCCTAAAAAAATACTTTATTAAAATGCTGTCAGTAAAGTAATCAGAGCACATTACTGGTCAATAATTCCGAGGGGAAAAGAGGAATTAGTTGTTTTTTGCTGTCTCTCCTAACAGCAGCCACTCAACCTGACTGACAGTGCTGAGATGTTTGTAACTATTGAGGGCTATATGAACCATGTGAGCAGGTATCAAGTACAAAGTGTGTCATAACTCTCTCTATATATGCTGCTGCTCATGTCATGACCATAAAGGAGTTTGAAAGGGGAAAACCCAGTGGAGGCCAAAGTGACTTACTGATAAACAAAAAGAGGGTGGGGGTGCTATTGATCCCAGTTAGATATGGTTTCATCCACAAACTTGCTGAGCATTTGTTTGACGGCATTGTTAAATTGCTCCGTTAATCCATCTGTGGTGGGTATGGTATGGGGTGGTCTTCACACACCTAATCCCTAGTAGTTTATATACCTCCTTTAATAGACCGGACTTGACATTAGTTCCTTGATTTGTGAAAATTCCTTGAGGAAACTAACTTGAAAAGAACTGTAACGTGGAGAAGGCCACAGCTCTTGCCTCTATTGTTTTCAAAACAAAGACTTCAGTGTATTTCGTCAAATAATCTGTGACAACATGTAAAAAAACTATCCTGTGTGGCTTTTATTCAGGGGGCCAAGAGAGGCCAGAGTCCAGCTATTTGTCCTCCAAGGCTTCAGCCCTCAGTCCAAGGAATATGTGAAGAATTTCATGATGTCACATGTAATAGAGCCCAATGTGCTCCTATATTACGTTAAAAGACTTCGCCAAGACCATTCACTTTATGGTTATTTTTAAAATTCATAGTGAGGTCTTAATCTGGCGTTAAGGGGTTGTAAGTAGGGCATGAGATTTAACTGAAACCCTTCAGCATTGTCCACATTGGAATTGCATTCATACTTGTCTTGAAGCTGTGTCATTGTCAACTTAATATGACCACAAAAACAATAAGTCTTGGATCAAAAGAGAAGCAGTTGAATGATTTTTAGTTGTTCCTCCATCTAGTCATACAAACTCATTTTATATTTCAGCACATTAGAATCTTCCATGAGTCATGTTCCATGTGTCAGATGCAAAAACAGGATCTACCAAGATGTCCCCATCCTAACCTTACCTCTGTAATTCCAGGTAGGTTCCTCAAGGAAGAGCCATTACCTTTTCTGTTAATGACCACAAGGAATTATTATCTGTGGACTCATCACTACACATTATGTTAGTGCCACCTGCCAGCTTTCCCCCACACAATGAAGGTCAATACAAGTGCAGGATTCATTTCCATCACACAAAAGGACTGCAGCAGACTATTCTTTTATAAACCACAAGGTGATGGTTTAATGAATACTAAGAAATTCTACTAAATATGTTTGTGATTTCTCTCTCTCTCTCTCTCTCTCTCTCTCTCTATCTCTCTCTCTCTCTTTCTCTCTCTCTCTCTCTCTACTCACTCACTCACTC
This sequence comes from Fundulus heteroclitus, assembly GCF_011125445.2. NCBI lineage: Eukaryota > Metazoa > Chordata > Actinopteri > Cyprinodontiformes > Fundulidae > Fundulus > Fundulus heteroclitus. The sequence continues at coordinate 27,086,547 of NC_046375.1, forward strand.
ACTCACTTTGAAATGACAAAACACTACATCGTTGGGTTTCATAAATATACCAAGCTGACACTGATGTTTTTATCTCTCATCAGATCACAAGGACACCTGTGGTCAAAATTATTCTGCCAATTCCCGTACTGTGCTTTTCATCACAAGCACCAAACCATGAAAGACTGTAAAAGTTTTGTGAAAATCCTTGCAGTGGCAAATCTGAGCATAAGGGCAGTCACAACAGAGGGCTTTTTAGGATTTAAAATAATAAAAAAGAAATAACCCATGAATATTACCATAACAGGCATACAAGCATGGTGAAAACGTATATATTAAAAATGTTTTTATAACACCATTTTAAATATCAGACAGATATGACTTATAAAAGCTGTTGTGATTTAATTTCTTAAAAGAAATAAGGCACCCAAACTCCCCAGGTCCAATATGGAAAAAGAAATTAGCCTTTAAAGCTATGTTGTGCTATTACTATGGACTGTTATAAAGTTATTTAATGTTTAATAAATAACTCTCGGTCTGTTAAGTATTCTCTGGTGAATATCAGCCTGTCGTACAGCCAGTCTTACATTACCAGCTACTCTCTGCCGGGGAGGGAGCTGCAATGTATTCGCTTCATGTGATGTCAAGGCATGGCTGCTGAATGCGCTAATGGATTGGCCAACACATGCCGTATCAGCTAATACGAGCAGATTTCTATGTGATAATCCAGATACATTTAATGGCATAAGAATGATCAAAAAGCAAATAAATGCACTTTATATATACACAACCAAATAGCTAAGCGGATGATACGATGGCTCTCTGTTCTTTATACTGGACTATGCTTTTTAGTCCTCCACACCTCACCATTTTGTAGTAAATTCTGGTGAGTTATGTGGTTGAAGAAGACGAATGACTGTATAGAAAAGGAAAGTCCTGCATTAGTAGATGGGTAATGGATCTGAACTGCCCACTCAGCGCTGGCCAATATATCACCCCAAGTCCCTTCGCCATTATAAAAAGCACCGGTCCATAAATTAACAAACGCCAATAAGGTGATTTGACTTTATAGTAAAAAGGCAGAGTTTAGAGTTGTGCATTAGGGATTTGTGAAGTACTTTTGAATAGTTAATGTCTGACCTGCAGCTGACAAATGGTCAGGGTTTTCTGTTTGAGCACACATCTGTCAAGGAACCAGACAGATAAGAGACCTGAAATTCAAGCCAAACAGAGTTGTGTATTAAACGGTTTAATAATTAAAACCAGAAACCTGGTACAAGCAGGAAACATCTGCAGGAGCAAGCTGGATAACTGGCAGTGAAGCAAGCCAGCTTACTCACTCCAGAGGTGACAGGAAGGATGGCAAAGGGAGTCCGGGGAAGTCATGCATGAATGACAAGGACAGATAGAGGCACGCAGATCCAAAGGGCTTAGCAAGGCTGGTTAGTCATGGAAAAAAAATGAGGTTGAGGTTCAGAAATCAGAAGTTTAGTAGGTGTCCAACAAGGGCCAGGCTAGGCAGGGAACTCTAAAAAACATGATCTTGATGTGGTAATCAGGAAAGAAGCGCTGCAGTGCAGATGCAGGTACGTAGGTATATTTGATCCTTGGTGGTAACCAGGGAAATTTGCTCCCTGGTGGAAGCTTTGGAAACTTGATCCCTGACTGGAGCCAGGAACCCACAAAGAAACGGGGAGTTTGGGTATGGACCAGGTTGATTCTTAAGACATTTTGAGGCCTGTTTTCTCACTAATCTTCTTTGCAGAGTACCAACATTCAAATTGTCATCTTCTTCAATTCGTTGTTTATTTCCACATGCTTGACATCACTGGAAAGCTTAGAGTCCACTCTTTCAGAATCTGGAAATAACTCAAAACTGCCCCTGGGAGACTTGTTCCTGGTTTTGATGTGGCCTGTCGCATTTGTGTGTTGTGAGAATGCTATAAATGAAGGTGTCTAAGATGTATAATAGAATTGGGGCCATGGATGGCACAAGACAGGAGGGCTGGGAAATCTTCCCCGCTCCTCAGCGACATCCCCACCCCCCAGGGTCCTACATGTGTGGCAGGGTGATGGAGCAGGCAGAGAGAGGCATCCGGGGTTGGAGAGGAATAACTGGGTAGCACCATGCTCTCCCAGAAAGCCAGCTCCGCCATTGTTTCCAATAGGCACCTCTGTTCTCCAAAACCCACCTGTAGAGGGAGGCACCGCTAGCCACACCATCACCGCTGGGCAGTGCGCAGTAGGGTAGGGTCGGTGTAAAAACTAAGGAGATATAACGTTATCAGGTGTGCATTTTCCATCCTGTTTTCCATCCTGTTTCTTTGTAGGCAAAGTAAGTTTATTTATACAGCATTTTTCAGTAACAAGATGAGTCAAAGTGCTGTATACATACAGAAAATCATTACAGAAGGAAGTATTGCAGTGAAAAAGACAAGCATTACATTAGCAAAGGAATAAGCTAAGGAAATCCTTGACTAGACTTATTTCATTCATTAACAAACATACAGAAAGCATAAAATCATTGTTTCATTGTTTCACTGGAACGAGCTTCATCACTAAAAACTCAATCTGACCTTTCTAAACTACAGCTAAAATGGCAAGCTGAGTAAGGGGGAAAAGCACAGTAGAGGCGGTGTTTGTATGCCTGTGTGTTTTAGTGTAATCATATGTGTGTATGTGTGTGTGTGTGTGTGTGTGTGTGTGTGTGTGTGTGTGTGTGTGTGTGTGTGTTAGACTGTCAACTGTGGCAGATAGCCCTCGCAGCCAAAGTCTTTGAAAGTAATCTAACGTTATTAGGCAGTTCAGTAGCACTCTGTTCCTGGTCACAGATGTCAAAGAGCATCTTATTTATAGAACATCCAGGAGAAATTAGGACTGTTTGCCTTTCGAGGCCGACTGGGAGGCCCGATTCTGATATTAGCATTTGGACAGGGGGTTTTATACAGTTGGCCCCTTGCTGTGAGAGGCAGTCCCCTGAGGGCCTGTAAAAGTCTCAAATTTCATGTTGTTTCCAACTAAGTCTGATTTTATTCCACATGGCTTGATTGCATAACAATCTGAATGGTGATTCCAAAACAGCCAACATTGTGGTCATTCTGCCAGAGTCCAGCTTTCTCCAAGTTTGTCTCCATTCTGCCAGTAAGTTCAGGAACCGCAGCTGGCCTGCAGATCTGCTTACACAGCATTTCAATATTGGGAGCCCCCTTTTGGTCTCCCAATATTTGTAGCAGACATATCTCTCACATAGTTCAGACAGCCTTGACATGGGCCGAAACAGCTGCCAACGTTTTCAGAATTTCCCGATACTCCAAGTAACCACCAACTCCAAAAAATTATCATATCCTGTTATCATAAATTTTCAACAACCTCAACTGACAAAATGGACAGACAGACGATCCTTCTCCAAGGAGTCCACCGTGTATCCAGCTGCACATGTCCCGTCAGGCACAGGGGCTCTCTTTCGCCTAGTCTTCTCATTGAGAAAATTTGATCAATTGTGTTGAGAGTCCTGCTTATCAGATCCATAATTTACAATTTGGAGGATATGTAAAAAGAGGCTCCAAAAAGACGGATAGAAGCAAAAGCAGGAAATATACGGGGGAGGAGAGGAGAGGAGAGGAGAGGAGAGGAGAGGAGAGGAGAGGAGAGGAGAGGAGAAAGGTATGCGCCTTCACCGAGAGCAGGGAGAAAGGTACTCTGTAGTCCGAATGAGTGACAGGATATGGATACAGCTTCTTGTCTGTTTTACCTATGCTGCCTTCTTGCCGTCACCCAGTGAACTAGAGTGGTCCAGAAGTTTTCCTCACAACTTCCCTATACATCACTTGGTTGTTTTATATGAATAGCCCCTAGCAAATGGAAACATATCAAACTTAAAAGCCTCAGGCTTTAGTTTATTCTAGGAATCCAAAGCCTAGGGCTTTAAATCCTGGAGCTTGTAATGGAAAAGGGGTTATAGATGGTTGCAATTCAAATAGTCCTTTGTGATTCTAATATTTTTAGAACATCATAATTGCAACCCTAATTTGCAGGGTTAGTCAGAACATACAAAAAGTTGCATCCTTTTGGAGCCATACTTTTTGTTTGTTCGTGGTCATAATTGATCAGTAATGTATCCATTTATGTTTCAGCATGAAACAGGGTTTAATAAGAGCTAACATAAGCCTCGAGATGCCCAAGAGACTGCTTCTTTCCACCTCCTCCCACTTTAATTTGCCTGCAGCAGTATCTGCAGTATCCTTGTCTCTGCAGAGAGGGGGTTTCCCTGCACAGGCATTCCCTCATTCTCTTATCGCTCCTCTGCTGCTGATACAGCATGACCAGCTTTACACTTCTTACAAACTCCAAGATGGCTGCCTCCCACTCCTGCTCTCTCTCCCTCTGTCAGTGTTTATGCTGTCTCTTTTTGCTTCATGTGCTCTCTTTGGAAAAGATAAAAGGAAGCATGCAAGGTTTTAAAAAATACATGACCCAAGAGGAAGAATGTCACTCCGGTCAGCATTTCTTGACTGCAACCATCAAAATGTGTGTGTAGAGATTTACTTTCATCCTCTGTGTGGCAGCTGAACATGGTAATTAAAGCAGCCATTCCATCTGCCACTTCAGATAAGTAACGCTCCTGGGAGTTCTCTAGGCAAACTTACAGAAAGAAATCAAATCCAGGAAGCTGTGCTTTTATTAGCAGCCATTCAGCCTGAAGGATGGCTGCAATGCACAGTTTAATGAAGTGTCTATCTATATACTAAAGCTGGTAAAATGCAGCCTTCTTCCTTACATAGGGTCTGGAATGCAGCACAGCCAGGTTTCCTTTAAAAGCAGGTTTGGTATAATCTGCAGATCGAGCAGAGGTCAGAGATGACTCGTCTAAAGCTCGGAAAAATAAATAATTTACTGCACGTCCAGTACACAGAAAATATATTTGTTCATAATTTAACATCTCAAGTGGAGTAACCTAGATTCTTCAAGTATATCCATCCATCCATCTTCTGCTCCTTATATGGGACTAGTTGTAGAAGAAGGGAGTTATGGCAAATGTTATGCGTTGTTTTTTTGCCTTGTCAGCAAATCTTATGGCCATTAATATCTTAATGATATGCTGTTCATGTAATTGAAAAGCAATCACTACACAGCATAGGAAAGATAAGGAATTGCTTGTCTTTAAGAGTGTACAGTCAATCATTTTATCTTGGGGAGAAAAGGAAGAAAAACATATTGTGCTCATTCAATGTCAAATGAGTGTACAGTTAAAGAGTGTTGTGCATCCTCCTCAGTGAATCATTGCCCCAGGCTGATTGATGAAGTGTATTGTTTTTAACTCCATGCCTCAAATAATTTGTGCAGTCAGAAAAACAAGAGGGGATGAAACATTGTACTGGTTTTGATGATTTATAAAACTTGTGTTTTTCTCTTTAACATTGATATATTTTGCTTCATTTACTTGATTCCGAAAGGGCTGTACCAGTAATGAATAATTGTTCCACTGTAAATCAATATTTATTTTCTTATCCATGTTTGATTTTATTTGTGAGTACTTTTGCTACAAAATCAACCTCTGGCAGGAGTGGCTGAATTTGATTTTGCCAGGGGTTGTAGATTTTGAAACAGTTTGGAAAATAACTCAACCAATATCCAAAAAGATGTTTTAAACCAAAAAAATATTGTAACCAGAATTAATTCAGGACTATATTGAGGAAAAAAGAAACAACTTATTCAAACGGGAGATATTTAATTCAGGTTTTTTATGCAGCATATCACCAATTCACAACAAATGTCATCTCAAGTCAATTCAATCCAGTCATACGGACATATTCTGCAGTCAATTACATGCATTCTAAATTGATCAGTGTAAAGGAAAACTTCAGTTTAACAGAAAGAAACCTCCAGCAGAACCAGAATCTGGCTTAGTATGACTGAGGGTTTAAGAAGTGTGGCAGGAAAAAAAAGGTACTTCCCTGTTTCAGCTGCAACAGGGAAGTCTATTTACTAATTTTGCTGGAACCTTCAGAGTCTCTTCAGAAGATACTACAACGGAATTCTCCCTTAGGTTGAATGTAGGTTGAATGCAATGTGGTCAAAATGGCCACCGATTCCCATCATGCAAGGCGGGCAAAATGGCCACCGAGAAAGATATATGACGCGCCCACGCACTTCATTCTTTCTTCTTCATTGGCACTCCGCCAGACTAAGGAGACACACACAGCTGTTTCATCACGTTGGGATTCCCCCCACGTGGCACTTGCTCGATTTCTCGCTGGACCGAGAACTTTCCAAGCAAACTCATCCCTGCATTGCCGATGCTGGAGGTTGACTTTGGACCCATTTCCTCACGCATCACACAAGGTCGTAGGTTGTATGTCATCATAGTTGCCATCTTGGGAAGGTTCAGCATGGCTAAGTGGTTAGCTAGCTTGTAGTGAAACGCTGAAGCGTCCATCTAGTTTCTCAAAGCTACTTTGTCTTTCAATGCTGCTACGTCAAGTGCCGACGTCTTGAATGTGACGTTTAAACAACTGTGAGTTGAATAAAGAATTGCTACCTCTCATTTGAATCAATTTTTGACTTATTTATTTTCATTTATTTTCTTTTGTATGTTTATTTTAGTAGTGAGTAGAGTTTCCTAGGTTATTGAATTAGAATAATTACTGTAACAGGGAATTGTTTTGGTTTAAGAAATGATAACGTGTGGAATAGCAATTGTTTGTGTTTATTTTGATCCAGAGTTGCATGGTCTTTCAGAATACAGAATTACCTCTTTTTGAGTTAACATCTGAAATCAACAGAGACAGTAAGGATTAAACTATAATTGCAGTTACAATTTGAGTTATCAACACTTGCTGGATAAATCTCATTAGTCAGAAACCAATCAGATCACTCTGTTCCAGCATAAATGAGTTCGTAACAGCTAATTAATAAATGCATTATTGGTATTAATCATTACAAGCTTATAGCCCTGGGATCAAAACCATTTGATTTTTGGCTTGTTGTAGCTACCATTTGAGTTTGAATGACCTATTATTAAAATTATAATAGCAAATTATAATTAATAAGAATAATCATAATCAAATAGGTTTCTGGCATAACATAAGAAAGTTTAAATATTGTGATTTTATTAAGCTACAATGGCCACTTTGCCTCTGCTGCCATCACACACCATGTCGATAACCGTGTAAACTGTCAGAAAACACCAACTGCTCCCCAGTTGCTTCTGCTCCCTAGCCTAGCAATGGGGCATTCCTCAAATGATGGCAAATTACTAAATTTAGAACAGGCATTGCAGACAAGCTGTGTAGAGTGGTGAAGCAGACAGCTCTGTCCCGAATATTGGATCAGCAAATATAATAGTAACAATGAAACACTGCTGCTTCTGTGTCTGCCGGAGTGACTCTCGATGTAGCCATGGTTACCATATGAGTTTTCTTTATTTCCTTTCCTAAACCCTGAAATAATGCCATTGTTGGATAAGAGTGTGTAGGCAGACGGGCTTCACAATTCAGCTGTAACTTTATTCAGTGTTTATTTGGTCACAAGGGATCTTTTTTTTTATGATCCATTCATGCAGGTCTATCTAGCAACAAAAATGCACAAACAAGCAGACAGCTGTGATAGATTCAGGAAGGGATCCGTCCTTCACCAAGCCAATCTTATTTTCATGAGACATCTGCAAATTACCATAGACCGTTTACTTTCTGAGAACGGGTTATTGAGGGATCGATCGAGTTTAAACAAACGTGATCATCCATTAGCCAAACATCCTCGATCTGTTCAAACAACCCTGTGCCCATGTGTTAAATTTTCAGTTTTAACTCACTAACTGAATGATAATGTAACATTCCTCTTCTTTTTCTCCGCTAACAAATATAAAACGTCTATTTTCACGTCTAGATGGTTAGAAATGAGACAGAGCGCACTGGATTCGCTCTCCCTGCTGCATGTGTGCGTCCGACACGGGGGCAGATTCTGGCAGGGATAACTTGGAGAACCAGCGCAGTGAAATCACGGAGCTGATTTATGTTAGCTGGAATGTTTAGGTTTATATTTTTGTTCGGGGGAACACTGCAAATGGCTTGGCTAATGCCTAGCTCACAAATTGCTGGAACATGTTAGCTACCACTCAGCCCAATCATACTTCTAGCAAAAGAAAACCTTACCTTTCCACTAATACAGTTTTCTTTTCACAAACCAACTTTCAGGCCACTACATTTCAACCAACGTCTCAGTTGTTCGACGCTGTGCTTCTCGATTGAAGCAGTTTGTAATTTGCTTGTCTGACCATCTGGGGAACTGGAGTTGATTTCCCGGGGTTGGTACTAATCAGACTTATTTGAGAAATGTCCTATTAGCTAACATGGTGAATATGTCTACTGTTCAGCTCGGTCACAGTGAGCTTGGTAGTGGCGACTCTGGACCCATTTCCAAGACAACAATGGGCTGTGAACAAGAGCCTGAGCAGTGTTGGGAGTAAGTCATCCTTCAGCGATGAAAAATAATGCCTTGGATTGCATCAGTATGTTTCACTTGCCACGACACTGGGCTTTTTGTAGCAGTCACTTGTTTCTTCAGGCAAATAAATAATTTCGAAGATGTCCAGTTAGGAACATTAATTAGATAATCACTTAAAAAGGCTTCTATTGTCCTTCATTTTGGTTGCTGCATATTTTCAGTTTCTCATTGCTGACTTTTTTTTTTACAAAATAAGTGTTTATTTGCTGCCTTTCTTATCAAAAGGCTATTATTCAAAAGTCTTAATGAGGTTTCCCATGCAAAAATGCTCACACCAACTGCTGCCCATGTTAAGCAAGCTCTGCACTGGTGGCAATATGATTTTGTGGTACAATCTTTAGTGGAAGACAGTCCTGGTGTTTACTGAACACTCTTCCACACCTGACTCCTTGTATTCAGCTAAACCTCTCACCTTAACGTAATCGACTATCTTGGGAACTGTTCTTGCAGGGGCAATATTTATAACTTTTTTTTTATTTATTTATTTATTTTTACATTCAATGCCATTTTGTTGTAAAAGTGATAATGGCTGCATGCTCTTCTTTGGAGGTAACTAATACTAACATAAGACAATAATTTCATGCATATCCGCAACTCTTTTTCAGCAGTCAACTAATCGAGGTCTACATTCACACTGCAGGTCTTGATGCTCAATTCCAATTCTGAAATTGTACTTTTTGGGGTGGACATTCATACTACTATTAAATGAGACCACCATCATACTGCTGTCTGAACGTTTCAAGACCACAAAGTGTCCCGCATTGGCAAATAACAGAAGGAGACGTCACACAACAGTGCGCTGTTTATGGAAAAAAAAGGTGAATGTAATTGTTTCTAGACGTTTTCAATAAAGTTTAATATAAAAAAGGTACCACAACGTAAACTGGATATTTGTGGGGGTGAAAAGATCAAAATTGGGCTGTTCACACCACCATGAAAAAGACAGATACGGGTCACAAATGAGCAAAAATATCTGGTTTGGGTTGCTTTTCTCTGCAGTGTGAACAAAGACCTTTCTCCATGAAAGCTGCTCACTAAGCTCTAGGTTGCCCCTTCAAAGTCTACTCAGTAAAACAAGTGTTTCACCCACTTTAATTCTTCGTTGTCTCACTGAGACTTTTTGCACTTAGAAATAAGTCCTAATGCATTTTGATGTCTGTGTGCTGAAATCAATCACTGGCAAAGGATCAGAAGGTGAAAGGTAATTTCTCCTACCTGCTACTTGTCAAAGAGAAGTTCAAAGGATTTGTGGAAGAGTGAAGCTAAGCAGGCTGTGTTCAACATTAAGGAGCTGCCTTTTACAAGGTGCAGCTTAATACACACTTTCATGCTGACAGATTGTCACAGGGGATCTTAATGAAAAGCTGCACATTTGTAAGCAGCAGGTTGAACTAGGAGAAGGCTGTACGTGTACATGCCAGTATCAAGTATAAAGTACAACAGCATCAAAGAAGGAAGGAAAGAAATACCACACAAACAAAATAATTTACAAAGTACTGCATGCAGTAGTATGACAACATATTAAGACCTTAGAACCACATGATGACAGAGTATATTAACATGTGTTGTATTGAAATTTGCTTGTTGACGTGACCTATTAGGAATATTGCATGATCGTGTTCTGATAGCTTGTAGGCTGGATGAAACATCTGGTTTATTCTTCAAAACCAAGGACTTGAGTGGTTTTACATTCTTTTTCCAAACATTCATCGCTTCGTCAAAGACAATTTTTCAGTTTATTTCTTGAATTTTTTAATAACTTGTGATTTGACTGGATAACATTTAGCCTTACAAAAACTATCTACTGCAATCTGTTCATGTGATACAGAAATGTTATAGTAGGTGTTAGTTAAAGTACCAGCTACACTGACTGAGCTTGAGTTATTTTGCAAATAAAAATGGACAAAAAATGTTCTCTCAATATGCAAAGCTCATAGAGACATACCAGAATTTTTCACTGACTCTGTGTAAAGATTATTTAACTTCCACTTGACAATGTTGCACTAGTTTGTGTTGGTCCTGTATACTCTAACAACATTTTTAAAAACTCTGACAGCCCAAAAGTGGCACAGTGATGCAGAGGGTAGCGCTGTTGCCTTGCAGCGAGAAGGTTCTGGGTTTGAGTCCAACCCTGGGTCTTTCTGCATGGAGTTTGCCTGTTCTCACTGTGCATGCGGGAACTCCGGCTACCTCCCACAGTCCAAAAACATTACTGTTGCCCTGCGATAGACTGGCAACCTGTCCAGGGTGTATCCTGCCTCTTGCCTATTGACAGCTGGACATAGGCACCCCTCATGACCCCAATAGGGATAAGTGGGTATGGATAATGGATGGATATTTCCCTTTACATGTTTTAATTACTCTCTTCTTTGCTTGACTTACTTCATTTGTGAGCATGCAATGAGCATAAAAACACAGAGGAGCCAGTCCCTCCCATACCATGATTTAGCTTTTATTAGGGAAAAAATTATTTTGTTAATTTTTATCAGCCTAATCAATAATCCTTAAAATAGCAATAATGATTCAATAATATATGCCATGTACTGGTGATTTTAAACTAGACACTCTACCTCTGTTTGTCTTCTCATGTCTATCTCAAAATCTCTTTAAATGGAAAGCCATTCAGTCTTATTGTTGCCCAAAAACATGAATCCTGTGTTTTTCTTCTTTCCAAAACCCACATTGGGACAACTTCTACATGGAAACTAAATATGCAGTATTTATGAATGACTAATGTTTTACGACACTCATTCTGGATTAAAAAAAAAAATAACCAGAGGGTTATTTTTTAACTAAACTTTGCAGTGTCCCCAGGGGTTGTAGTAAGACTAAAGATTTATTTGTGATTGAGTTCCCCAATGGTTGCAGCTGTAGTGGTTTATTGATTTAGTTGCTCTATATCCTACATCTATATTTAATTATTCCTCTACACAGAACAACACAAATAGGGTTAGATACCAGAGACAGTCCTGGCAGAATCCAACCTGCACCAGAAACAAGTCCAACTTTGTCAGATTTTTGCCTTAGTTTTACAACCACTAAATATACTAAAGATAGTCCTTAAAGCACATCCAGCACCCAGATACCTACAAAAAAGCCTTCTCGTGATCTACTCACACACACTCTGGCCCTTAGTATAGCTGTGAAGAAAATTATCTGGGGTCTCATTTATAAAACATTGCAAAACGTGTGCATACGCCCAAAAGATGGAAGTGGCATCTGCCTAAAAAAATAAAGTTTTATAAAAATCATTCATGTTCAAACCAGCAAGCAATTTCCCTTTTATAAATCACTGCTGCACCTGAACATTTGCGTACAAGGTTCCATCTCCTGCTCTGCCCTCAACACTCTCAAATTTAACCATAAATGGTCAATGCAAAGCATCTCGTGAATGTCAATCTTTGTTTAAATGAGCCAGATGATCGATGTTATTTCATTGTGAAGAATGGCAATCACTTGCAAAAAAGAGCGAAAAACAAGGACCAAATACAATTTCACAAAAAGAGCTTAATTAAATGTGTAAATCATATGTAAAGGCGCATATGTTGTCCTCTTGAGTCGGAAGGTAGCATAAAGGGCCCAAGTAAGCGAGCTATGAGCACCGAGGGTCTGGCTGTCCCCAGAACCAGTGCACCCCAAGCACATGCTGCATCTTGAGGAAGACAGGTACTGAGCAAAATCAGAATCAAAATAACTGGTGAATTTACGGCGCCGTGTGCGGCATGCCAAGATTGTGGGCATTACCAGGTCCACAGCACCTGAAGTGGAAGCGGCTGCATGCAGGATTGAGACATCATTCATGGAACCAGGGGCGTGGAGCAGTACTGCTGAGCGTAGCCGCTGATGAGAGAGAAATAAGAGGTGTGACCGCTGGCAGTGGAGGCTCAGGCTGCACTTGCTACTGGGAGGATTGCTGAAAAACCTCAACACAAGCCTGCTGGTAATCCTCTTCTACTTCCGTCAACAGTTCCTTCAAGTCCTTAGAGGGAAGAGGAGGAATGTGCAGCTGAAGCACACAATGAGCAGCAGCATACCAGGACACTGCCAGGGTTTATTGGGTCAGGCTACCGTGTCACAATAAACTCTTAAAGCCTTGGTACATTTTACATATTAAAATTCCTCATAATGATCTGCTGGGTCCAACTGGCTGGTTCTTTCTGTCAAGCTTTTGTCGAGGACCCAAAAACAGATTGTAGTTGAGATGAAGAGTATATTATTATGAAGAAAAAAAATTACAGCAGGGAACACAGCCAGGAAAGGAACTGGAGCATAACAGGCAATAAACAAACTGGGGGTAGCAAACAGGAGGAACTAGCGACAAAAACATAAAACTAGACTGCTTAGTCTAAATAATATGAGGGTGGGGAGAAAGAAAACATGAGGACCAGGTGGAGTAAGTCAAAAGATAATTATTATACAGGTGTGGGAGATGAAGGCAAATAAGCCCCATGCCTCGGTTTGGCCGTGCTCTAGTCCTTCCACCCAGTTGGGAGCAGTTCTGCAACGGTCTTTTTTCAGGTTCAGCCCAGGTTTCTCTGGCCCTGCTTAGGACCTCGGTCAAACCGAACAGACATGTGCAAAGTTTGCGAAGGTGGAGCAGAAGGAACAAGGTTTTCTCTGGAAAAAACTAAAGAGCGACAGCATTCATATTAAAGCAGTCATTCTGTTGGCTACAACTGTTGCTAGGCAATGATACCACTCAAATCTGAGAGAGAGCATAAAAAAATCCACAAACAGGGATGGCAGGTTTGCTAGCACATTTCTGACCCGTGCAGAGAGGAAGTTTGTGCACAAGGAGAAGGAGGCAAATGGGAGGTGAACAAAATAAAACACCCCCGTCAGTCGGATCCTGTCCACTCTCTGTCCATCAGCCCTCCTGCCTTCAGGTCACCTGAGCTCGTAGAACCCATTTCACCGCATCCCTTCGGCGAATTCTCCCGCGTAGCTCGATAAGGGCGTACTGGTGGGTTCGCTTCACCGAACACCGTTCTATGTTATTCTAACCTTCTCCTCTTATTTTAGAAACCCGATGCTCCCTCATTCCCTGTGACCCCGATGTCCCGCCATCGCCCGCCGCCTTGGTTTTCAGCCGATCTCTGCGGTCTCCTTAGTTATCTGAATAAAAGTACCTGAACTCTGACTCTTCTCCCGAGTGCTATCTGCATGTGGGTTAAACACCTGAAAAGCATGACACAGTGAACAAATTATTAATAAATCTGAGTGTGAAAACAAGGATTTGAGGGCACAGAGAGTATATTTTAAAGAAAACAAAAGTTTTTAATGCAAGCTTTTCAAGTTTTGAGTGCAATCGGAATAAAATTCTGTTCTCAAATTAAAAATGGTTGCTTTTCACTTTTGGCAGGAGAATCCTCCATAGATCCTCATCCCAGTTTTTACTATTTTCAAGGCAATACTGACGCCACATGGTCAAATGGGTTTGATGAAATTATTTCAGTGTGCCTTGATATTCTGGATGATAAGGACTGGATGTTGGATATTTAATTTTTAGTTCATTCGGAACCTGAGCAAACATTTGTGACATGAAGTTTGTCCCATGATCCTGCCACAGATTCCTTTGTTTCTGCTAGTTTTGACATGAATAAGCACATAAGCAAACTTTTATTATAGTGCATTTAGTGTAAGAATAACTGATATCTCACAGTAAAGAGAATTTGGAACAAATCGAGAGTCTGTAACACCACAAAGATCCAATTAGGAGAACATAAACAGCAATGATTCTGTAGTGTTGGGAGCAGTCGGATGTCAGATCTAAAAAAATTAGAATATCGTGAAAAGTCACTGGAGAAATCAAAGAACAGTATCCTCACAGTACTGTCTGCCTTGTCTAAATGGCAGTGGGTATATTGAAAGCAGGTGAATGATGGCATTTTTAACTCCAACTCCACGGTGATAAGCAAACTGCAGGGGTACGGATAGTTAGATGTTCGCTCACTCAGGTGGGCCAACAGGAGTCGCTCTTGGAGTTTCATGATGTGGGATGTCAGGGCAACGGGTCTATAGTCATTGAGGACTGATGGGTGAGTTTTATTTGGTGCTGGAACAAGGCAGGAGGTCTTCCACAACACTGGAACCTTCTTCTTGGTCAAACTAAGGTTGAATATGTGCTGTAAAATCTAGAGGCCTTCAGGACTCTAGGGTAGACGCCATCTCGAACTGCAGCCTTATTCTGGTTCAGTCTTCTTCACCTGACTTCTAAAGACAGAAAAGGGGGTGGGGTGCAAAGGGGGCATTTCCATCTTCTGATTTGGTGGAAAACAGGTGGAAGATCATACATCTGAGGCATACATCTGACATGGAAGCTTTGCATCAAAGGAGGGTGGGGAGACTGTTTTGCTGTGGGCAGGAGAGGAGGATGATCCCTGAACCTGATTTTCCTGCCCTGTCTGACTGCTTACCTGTTTTTCCGACCTGGACCTGCCTTGAGATATTTTGAGTTTTGCCTTACCCCGGTCTGTACTTCTGCCTGGTAAGCAAACTGCCGGTCCTGCCACCATGGGTGCTAAGCAGGCTGCAGTTCTTGCCATCATGGGTGCTAAGCAGGCCACCGTTCCTGCCACTGTGGGTGCGACTCAGGCTGCCGCTCCTGCCTTGGTGGGTTCTCAGTTGGCCCGTGACGTGGGAACCCAGGAGGGTCTGCTGCCGGCCCGTGACATGGGAACCCAGAAGGGTTTGCCCCCGGTCTGCGACGCGGGGACCCAGGAGGGTTTGCCCCCGGTCTGTGAAGTGGGGACCCAGGGGGTCTCACCACCCACTGTTAAGGAGGGGGTCCAGACGAACCCTTTCCCGGCCCTCAACTCTGGCCTTCGTTGGGCCCCTGAGTGCTGTGGTGCAAATTGTAACCACAAGCGTCTTGATCCTTGCCGAGATGGGAAGCATCAGGTTCCTTGGCGAGACGAAAAGCGTCGGGGGTCTCGGCAAGATGAAAAGCGTTGAGGGTCTCGCCCATACATCAAGCACCCAGAGTCCCATGGAGACTTTAAGATCCTCAGGCCTCTGCTCAAGCTCTTGCCCCCACACTCTCAGCAAGCTGTTGATGTGGCTAAACAGGCTGTCTTTGTCCTAGGTGCTGGAGAGGCTCCTGCTGAAGTTTCTGGTCTCCAGATGTCTGACCATGTCTGAAGCCTTTAGCCACGCCCCGTCTGAAGCCTGTAGCCAGGTCCCGTCTGAAGCCTGTAGCCAGGTCCCGTCTGAAGCCTGTAGCCAGGCCCCTTCTGAAGCCTGTAGTCTGGCGCCCTCTGAAGCCTGTAGTTTGGTGCCCTCTGAAGCCTGTAGTTTGGCGCCATCTGAAACCTGTAGTTTGGCGCCTTCTGAAACCTGTAGTTTGGCGCCTTCTGAAACCTGTAGTTCGGCGCCTTCCGAAACCTGTAATTCGACGTCTTCTGAACTCAGTAGTGCGTTGCCTGAACCCTGTAGTCTGGCGCTTTCTGAGGCTAGTAGTCGGGTACCCCTTGATGCTAAATTCACGGCTAGTCTCTAGTTTAGCATTAGCGGGGTTCTGCATTGTCGACTCCGCCCTCGAAGGGTCCTGCATCGTCGACTCCACCCTCAGAGGGTCCTGTATTGTCGACTCTACCCTCGAAGGGTCCTGCATCGTCGATTCTGCCCTCGAAGGGCCCTGCTCCATCTCCTGCCTTGAAGGGCCCTGCTCCGTCTCCTGTCTCGAAGGGCCCTGCTCCGGCTGCCGGACAACCTGACACAACGGTGCCATCCTCCGGGACGCCAGCCGGATTACTTGACTCGCAGGGACTGTCCTCCGGGACACCCGACGGATTACAGATTACAGCTCCGCCGGGCTGGGTTGTTTTCTGTTTAGGGTTTTGGTCTTGTGTTAGGCCATCTGGAAGCCGGCTTTGAGGAGGGGGTTCTGTCACGATTGAGCCTGCCTGTCCCTGTATTTTCACTATCTGTTCATTAAATACCGTGTTTTCTTATACCTCGCTTGTTTGGTTTGAATACTGGGTCTGCTTGATTCACGTTTCTTGACAGTTACATGTTCCTTAAATGATAAAAATTACTTAACTAAGGTCCTTTTTTGACTGCCAATTGTAAAATATCTATCTATCTATCTATCTATCTATCTATCTGAGAGTCATGGCTACTTGTTGATGGCATTAAAATAATTTCAAAGACATTAAAAAGCATTAAAGTAGAGTTACTCATTCCTGTATAAACCCTGATTATGCAAGAAATAGCATAAGCCATGCATTTAGATTGAGACCATAGATTTCTAGTTAGCAAAAAACACATTATATATAGACACAAAAGCATAACTTTGTGCCAAAGTGCTACATTGATATTTCATTTTGCAACATCACCACTGTAAATAACATTTCAAGGCAAAGATATTTGATCAGTTTTTGCTTTTCTCACACCCACTGAGGAATGTCTCTTGTTTTCCCTCTTTGCACACATTATGCTCTCTTTAAACACCCTGCCCTATTTTTACTTCCTTTCTCTAGAAAAAATAACTAATTTACAGGTTGATGACAAGGGGATTGCAAGAACATGTAATAGTATCTGGCATTGTATTCTTATTTCAAGCTGAAAATGACTGCACTTGGAGCATCCAGGGCTGTTAATTGCAATTGTCATCTTGACAAATGATGATTCCCGCCAAAAGATTAAAAAAAAAAAAATACAGTTTATTCCAGCTGTGCAGCTAGGTGAAATCCAGAGCTGAGAGTTGAAGACAATCTTCACACATCTTGTGGTGGGTGACACGATTAACTGTAATATGTGAAAGGACCGGGGTGACAAGTTGGGTAGAAGTTAACAAAGCTGTTACGAGTGCCAAAAGATAAAGTCGCAATAGTAGTAGATGTTGCTGTTTCTGTGAGCCAACTTCCTTTATGTACAGTGCAGTGAAATTGGCACCCTTACCGATTTGTTCTGTTTCTGATGTTTTGTCACACCTAAATATTTCTGATCAAAGTTTTATTATCAAACAAAGACAAACTTCAGTTGCCAAATGATGATTTTGTTTATTAAAGAAAAGAAAACCATCAAACCCAACCTCACAATTTGTTTGAAATTACACCACCGTACATTTTGGGCCATAAGGCCACAAGTCCACTGTGAATTAACATGTCTATGTGTATCTTTGTCCACATATAAAACGCACGGATTATAAGGCGAATTACATATTCTTCCCAATAGTGTAATATCACTCCGCCCCTCCGGTAGGGTGACTAGATGTCCCTGATTTCCGGGGACAGACCTAATTTTGGATGACCTGTCGCCAGCAAAAGCTGTACCCTGAAATGTCCCCTATTTCAGTGTGTCATGATGGCTTGTGCACCACAACGCATCCGGTGTGTTTCCTCTTTAACACAGCTCTCTCCTGAGAGAGTTATCCGTCTCTGCCAGGAGGACAGAGTAGTTGGACGACACTGCCCTGTTTCTAACATAAGGCCAAAATAAACTGAACTTTTATATTGAATTAACTTACTTGATTTATTGTTGCCAGCGTTTACTCCGAGCATGGACTGCCTTACATGAATGCTCTAATAGTTTCGACATTACAGTCAGGCGGTCTTGTAGACAGCTCAAGGGTCCATTCAGGTAGTGACAGTGTACCGTAATGCTCAGAATATCCACTGAGTGGAGAGCTTTGTTGCTAACCAAAGTCATACTTACACTTACTTTTACCAGATTTTTCAGCGCATTGTACCACATAAAATCAGTCAGTAAACACAACGGTAATGATATATAAGGTGCACCGAATGATAAGGCACACAATATATTTTTGAGAAAATATAAAGATTTTACATGCGCCTTAGAGTCTGAAATATACAATAGCCCTCTTGTTAAATCGTGAGCAAAATGTGATGAACCACATTTTCTGGTTTCACTAACACCCAAGCCAAATTATTGTCTCATTTTTAAAATGTACTTGTATGACATGAAGGAGGCTAAAATATATCACAAAGGAATACACCTAAATATGAATAAATGTAAGAAATTTAACATTAAATTATTGACATTAAATACAACACAATCCAAACTCATACGTCTACACAAAATGGACCCCAATATAACTTATATACTTGTTGCACAAAATAAAACATAACAGAACCCAGTGTAGACATCACACAATATAAATATAATGACAGGAAGATGATTGCTCAAACATACTATGTACAATAATGTAGCAATGTCCAACATTAAACATTGGGCCTTATAAATTGTAGAAATTGTTTTGGATTTAAGTTTATTCTTAGAGGTCCAGATCCTGGCCAGTCAGCAGGATCTAATTGTGCAGCTTTTACCTCACTGTGCTGAGCTGACAGATGGAAAAGTTGTTATAGAATCAACAGAGGCAACTGCAGTAGAAGGGACAAGCCCAATTGTTGGTGGAGTCTGAGGTGGAGTTGTCTGCAAGTCGCCTAGGTTTTGAAGATGTGGGTCTTGTTAGATATTTCAGAAGCGCATCTGAAAAGAGATGAATAGATACAAGCATTACTGATAAGCCACAATAACTTGCCCTGAATCACACAAACAGCAAGAGTAAATTGAGCTAAATTGTAACAACTCAATTTGCATTTTAATTTTAAAATGTACACATTGTCATTGACTAAAGCAGGTAGGGCAGGGCAATAATATGTTGCAATATTGTGATTTAATGTTGTTGATTGTGATGCTATTGTGATACAGCTGTTGTGCAATTATACACTGTTTAAAGTTATTTAATGTTTAATAAATAACTCTCTGTCTGTTAAGTACTGTCTTCAAGTTCAAGAATTTAATAACAGAAATAAAATTAACATCCAGAGAACATCACTATAGAATACTGTTTATATGAATTAACGCTATATTTCAATCAATAGATCCTCTCTACTAGGCTAGTGAAACTTTACTAAAACTACTAAGCAAAATGAAGATAAAAAGAAGCTAAGCTAAGGAACTATGTACATGCAAACAAACACAAAGACAAAAAAAAGTGGTTGATCATCATCAGAATAATTCAGTGAATCCTGGTTCACTGCAGATCTGATTTAAAGAACATGGAATGGAGTTAAATTAGCTTAACTAATTTAGAACATTTGGCATGTTTTACAACCCATTCAAAATGCAAATCCTAAAGTTAAACAAAACGCCTTTAAATCAACATTAATATTCCATATTAATGTGGTATATGATGATTTGCTTTGGTTGAACCCAATGTAAGCCAAACACGGAGCTGATGCTTAAAGAGGTTTATTAACAAAGTCCAGGAGGCAAAAAGGGAGATTTCAGGCAGGCAAACAGAACCAGGCTAGGACTAGACAAACTCAGAAACAGGAGGGCACAGACTGGCAGACAGGCAGGTTAAGCAAAAATAACAGAGGCTGGAATGCTCCTACCGACTAGCTTGCGTGTAGGGATAAGAAGAGACATTCTGGCACTGGAGACTGATCAGACTGGAGTTTAAATGGAGGTGAGAACAGGTGAAGACATTGAAAGTTAATTGCAGGCAGGGTGGAGACTGAACAGGTGTGCTGAGTGGTAATTAGATCAGCTCCATTGCCAGAAACGTTACACGGTAATAATGCTCATAGCATTATAGAATGATGGTGGAGCGAAACGAACAAGCTTTATGTTTAAAACGAGCTTTTGTTGAATAACCGGTAATCAGAAGTTGCTGGGGCTGATAGCTGACTTTTGGCGCTAACTTTAAAGCTTTGGCTTCTATTTTAGTCATAATGAGTACACCGGAACGCAAACATCAATATCCCATCAATGTATGAAACCCCTGTGGGGATAACGTTTGTTATAACCATAAAACACACTCAAATCACATTGGCAATGACATGGTATCACAATGCTGGCAGGAGCTACGTCTGTTAGCTCTTAGTGTTTAAAAACACCATGTACGCATTACCAAAGCTTTCCAACAAACAATGTAACTCTCCCTGCTCACTTCTCTGTCCGACGGTTCATTTTAGCCATCCAAGGAAAAGCATCGGTCCAGTGAAAGTGTTGATCCTCTCAGCAGCGGGCTAACCTGCAGCTCTGGGGCCTAGCAGCAGCACACATGTGGCCATGAGCTAGCCGAAACGTGGTTGGGATAGGAGGCCTGGGCCGACATCCTCCATGCAGTCTCTGATCTCTCAGCTTGTCTGGTGAGGGAAGGCGACCGATCTGCCATCTCACAACCACTTTCCTGCAACAGCTGACTAAGATAAACAAAGCTGTTTCGCCATTCTTTACTCCGCCGCTGGTTGCACATAAGTCAAGAGTGCAACTTGGCTTCGGTTGGGTCGATGAATCTCCGAATTCAGTCGGGTTCTCCTCTCCACAGAGGACGAGAATTCCCCCCTTTTTCGCTCCATTGAAGTGAGGGTTGATGAGTGGCACGGAACGCTTGTTCTCAACAGCTTGTAGGCTTTTGGGAGCCTTGAGGCCCCATGGTGCAGGTCTGGTCCCAGCCATGCTCTCCTCCAGCTGGGTTCACAGCAGGATTCCCTGCTGTGAGGCTGTCTTTAATTTGGGTGTAAAATACCTTTTGGTCCCTCCCCCATGGTACATGTTCAGAATTCAATCTGACTTCATTCATTCTCTCATCATGGCTTTAATATCCTGGCACAGCACAGACCAACGTGTTGTTGTTTCCTGGTTTTAAAGGCTACATTAGACTACAGTGGTAACATTTTGTGAACTTGACAGACTGTTCTAAAAGTTTTATTATAATTTACCCATTCTACTATTACATACACATTTCCAGTCTGAGTCTTACTGCTCTGCTTGTATGACGACAAGATGGCCGTGACACATATGTCTAAATTTAGTAATTTGACATTATCTGAAGAATGTCCTATTGAAATTAGCTTTTCAAAAATAGGGTTAATCAAAGTTGATTAATGATTTAAGAAGAGTAGGGGATTATTGGTTTTACACATGGGCAGGCTGGCTTTTATAAATCAAACCATCATTTGAAAACTGCATTTCACATTTGCCAAAATTATCTTTATCTGTATTGTCTGACTATTTTTCACCAGAACCATTCAACTATGAATAAAGGAAATAGCAGCAATTTGTAAGGGAGGAAATATTTTTACAAACCACTGTGCAAGTCCATATAGACTTGTACATCAGTAGTGTGATTTCACAGATTTACTTGCAGCAGCTCTTTCAGATATGTTGTATATACACTATTACAATGGTGACAAGTCACATTTTCACAAGAATTAATCAGTATGCTTAAAAATAACACACCTTACAATGTGAACACACACCAGGCCATGTGTGAACCTATTTTCTGCTCCGGCGTGTTTTGTACATTATTAATAAATTCCTGTGGGATGCTTGGCAATTTACTTTGACTGCTGTTAAAATTACACATTACACTGACAGATCTGAATGTTTGGTGTGCCACATGCAGTGATGGATGAGCGCCGTGAGCTGTTGGGGCGCATGTGGAATTTAAGCTTCCGGTTGTTTTTTGTTTACCTGCCTGGTGATTGAACACAGTGGTTTTACAGGTAATTTGCCTTGTTCGTGAATGCATTAGCTCACATGAGCACA
This sequence comes from Fundulus heteroclitus, assembly GCF_011125445.2. Classification (NCBI taxonomy): domain Eukaryota; kingdom Metazoa; phylum Chordata; class Actinopteri; order Cyprinodontiformes; family Fundulidae; genus Fundulus; species Fundulus heteroclitus. The sequence continues at coordinate 27,108,552 of NC_046375.1, forward strand.
TCTATCTTCTGGTTAAAAATAACAATCGCAGCAAACAAGAAAACACCTCCTTATAGCAGTTATTTTGAGGTGCATGTGCACAACCTAATCCCCACTTTTGACTCACATACAAATTTATTAGTCATCGACCATTGGAGCCACCCCCACAGCTAACAGTCACAGACATGCACACACAAAGATATTCACACACAGTGGTTTTAAAACAAAAAGACTGTAACTACAGCTGTTCCTCTGGAATATTTCCCCAGGGCTCAGTGCAATATTTCACACTAAGATGGAAGCGTACATTTTTTGGGGGTGGTCCCTTTATGGCTTGTTGCTCATAGATTTCAGTGTAAATAATACTCCATATTAAATTGATTGCTTCAGCAACTACACAGCAATGTAACGTTGAGGCAGCTCTAGAACAATATAGTTACAAGCAAGTCCTAAACTAATTCAGTTAAACTGTTGTTGAATCGTTGGGGTTTTTATTTCAAAATGCCAGCAGCACCACAGAGAGTAAAGATAGTAAGATAGTTTTTTAAAACAAAGATGATTAAGATTTTTAAGATGACAACATAACTGTTTACCTTGTGTAAATACAGTATTTGTAAACAAAAAAATCTTAAAATTGTCAAAATTGAAATGCACGTTATAGTACTGAGCAGATGGTATTGCCTCTGATTGTTTTTTCTTGAAAATATAGACTGATGGTATAGTATAAGGATAACTGACAAGTGAACAAAATGATTATGTCTTTACCATGGAAACTTTTATTAGGTTGAAGATATCTGTAAGCAAGTGAACATTTTGTCCTCAACGTTGATGCATGAAAAGCAGGAAGAATGGAAAAGCACAAGGGTTTGGCTAAATCTCCAAAAGCTAGAGTGTTGTGAATCAAGGAAGGAACATTGGTGAAAAGGCAGCAAGGTTCATTGATGCATTTGGAGAGTGAAGGCTGGCCCATGTGCTTGGATCTATCAGACAAGGTACTATAGCTCATACAGCTGAATCTGTTTTATGATGTTTCTGATAGAAACCTGTCAGAATACAGTTTGCAGTTTGTCATGCGGCTGCATAAATGCTGGCCAGCCGATATACCTTAGTTGACCAATGCCCTTTGAATTCCAATATTGGGTCTGTGAACATCAAAACTGGAACACATAGAAATGGAAGAACCTGACCCCTGTTTTGATTGATCTTTTGTCACATGGATGGCCAAGTGCATGGCTCACCTAGGGTTCGCATGGCACTAGATACACTTTATGAGAAGAAGGCAAGCCAGTGGAGGCAATTTTGGTCAACGTTCTGATGGGAAAGGCTGGATCCTGCTATCTGTGTGGATGTGTTTTAAGCACATACCACCTATCTGAGATTTGTTGCAGACAGGCCAGCTAACAGCTTTGCCAGGGCAAAGAGTTTAAGTATCTTGGGGTCTTGTTCACGAATGAGGGAAAGATGGAGCGGGAGATTGACAGGCGGATTGGTGCTGCATCTGCAGTGAAGCGGGCGCTGTACCGGTCTGTTGTGGTGAAGAGATGGCTGAGTCAAAAGGCAAAGCTCTTGATTTACCAGTCGATCTACGTTCCTACCCTCACCTATGGTCATGAGCTTTGGGTCATGGGCGATGGGTGAGAGGTGCCTGATAACTGAAGGATCTGCCTCCTATTCTACTTTTAGAGACTCTTGGGTAATTATGTCAAAACAACATTTTGTCTGATTGTATCAACCTTGGTTCTGAGGAAGTCAATGAAGCGGTTGAAATCTACAATGGAGGGATCAGTAGTAGTGGAGACCTTGGCTTGATTGATGGTAGAGAACAAGAGCTTTCATGGTGATTGGACAGATTTAATAAAAGCAGAGTAGTAGGAGGCCTTAGCAGCTATAAACTAAGCTGTCTGGTGATGTGTAAACACCAGCTGGTGGACAGTTAGTCCTGTCTGTCTGAATCTGTGTTCAGTCTTCCAGCCCTCAGATTTTAGTTACCAGCCGCGTCGTTGGGGGGGAGGGGCAAACCTATCCAAAGCGGCCTGCAGAGGGTTGGTATAATGATGGACATGTTCTTCCAGTGGGAGTGCAGGATTGGGATCTAAGAGAGTAGAAGAGAAGGTTGATCACGTCACAGTCAATGTCCTTGCTGTTACAAAAAGTTATAGAGTGCTTGGTTCCGGTGGCAGGTGAAGGAACTATGATGTCCAGCAGCACCACAAGGTGGTCAGAAAGGAATTGGTCAAGAACCTGGGCATTTGTAACAGACACATGGGTCCATTTACATGCTGGGTAAGGCAGTCCAGAGGGTTCAGGAGAGAGAATAGTAGACACCTCCTGTCACTTTTTAATCCGATTTTGATGGATTAAAAGTGGGTGGGGCGATTAAAAAGGGGCGGGGCTTATTTTTTAATTGACCTTTTAGGTGATCACATGATCGTCACGTGACCCTGCTCGTGATCCTCATGTGACACCATATCATTGACCCCTACCGTGACCTCCATATGACCCCTCATGTGACACCCTCATGTGACACCCTATCATTAATCATTATTAAATGAATTATTCCTTTATTAATTGTATTATTATTATTTTCATTTATATTCATATCATTAATAATATTATTACTACTATCATCGATATTATAGTAATTATTTAATTCTGTTACGCATACCCAACCTTATTTAGTAGTATTATTGTAATCATTTAAAGTTATTTATAATTATTTAACTCCGGTATACATACCAAATCTTTTTATTAGTATTATTATGATTATTTTGAATTATTTAATTCCGTTACGCGCACCCAATCTTTAAGGTGGGAGGAAATCAGTCTTTGTTTCAGCCGTAAAAGCAGTCAGACTATAATAAAGATTAAAAATAAAACTATATAAATCGTTTAGACGCATAAGCTTCCCCATCCGGAATCTGTAAATAAAAAGCTCAGGGTTCTCGCTCAGCTCAGAATCCTGCATTGCAACCCCTCAGCTCTCCCTGTAAACAGCAAGCGTTACTGATCGCTTACCAGTTGCAGCTTACAACATAATAAGTCCATACACTCTACAGGTCAGTTTGAGGGTCATAAGTTTACTCGGTCAGTAAGCAGTTAAAATAATACTCAACCTGTTCGAAGCGCCGCGCGGGCGGAGACACAAGGGGGGAGATCTCGCTTTCTCTCAATCATCTGACCCCTCAACATAAAAACTGTCTCTTTCTCTACAACCCTCGCGCCGTCATGCTTAGTATTTATAAATAGCGGACACCCTGTCACAAAAAAAATCCGAGTAAACTTATGACCCTCAAACTGACAGGGACCTGTAGAGTGTATGGACTTATTATGTTGTAAGCTGCAACTGGTAAGCGATCAGTAACGCTTGCTGTTTACAGGGAGAGCTGAGGGGTTGCATTGCAGGATTCTGAGCCGAGCGAGAACCCTGAGCTTTTTATTTACAGATTCCGGATGGGGAAGCTTATGCGTCTAAACGATTTATATAGTTTTTATTTTTAATCTTTATTATAGTCTGACTGCTTTTACGGCTGAAACAAAGACTGATTTCCTCCCACCTTAAAGATTGGGTGCGCGTAACGGAATTAAATAATTCAAAATAATCATAATAATACTAATAAAAAGATTGGGTATGTATACCGGAGTTAAATAATTATAAATAACTTTAAATGATTACAATAATACTACTAAATAAGGTTGGGTATGCGTAACAGAATTAAATAATTACTATAATATCAATGATAGTAGTAATAATATTATTAATGATATGAATATAAATGAAAATAATAATAATACAATAAATAAAAGAATAATTAATTTAATAATGATTAATGTGGGGGGTGTCACATGAGGGGTCACGTGGTGGGGTCATATGGAGGTCACGGTAGGGGTCAATGATAGGGTGTCACATGAGGGTCACGAGCAGGGTCACGTGACGATCATGTGATCACCTAAAAGGTCAATTAAAAAATAAGCCCCGCCCCTTTTTAATCGCCCCGCCCACTTTTAATCCATCAAAATCGGATTAAAAAGTGACATGAGGTGTCTACTATTCTCTCTTTCAGGAAATCAACATCTAGAGTGGGTTTTGGAGGATCAACATGGATGAGAAAGTCACCCAGAACTACAGGTTTGGAGAAGGTAGGGGACAGGGATGAAGGGCGGTTGGAGAAATCAGATATAAATGTTGACTTAGCTTTGGAGGGCCTATAAATGGAAATGCTTATTAGGGCTACTGGGGTTTGAGATCGAGTGACAAGTCACTCAAAAGATGGAACGTTACAAATCTGCAGCTCAACCAGATTAAGAGTTTCCTTGTAGAACATAGCCAGTCTCCTGCAACATCTGGAGGAATGGGCTTTTTTTAAGAATTTATAACCTGGGGGTGTGGTTTCACCAAGGGTCAGGCAGTCACCACTGTGATGTCAGGTTTCATAGGTGCAAAAAATATCAATTTCCGGATTACTTTTTAATGAATTTATAATAAGGGTTTCGTTAGTGAGAGACTGGGTATTTAATGACCCCAAACCTCATAACCTTCTGTTGTTGAGGAGGGGCGTGTCTCTTCAGGGGTCGTAGGACTCTATGAGGAATACATTGCGTGCTACTGCTCTCATGACGTGTCACAGGTGCGACCGCACGTTCAGCGGAGTAGACAGTGGCTCCAGTAATGGTGGTATGATCTGACTGAGTCCAGATGAGCTTTCTCCGGGAGCCTCTATGGATGTGCCGTAGCCGACAAATTGACAGCATACATGAGTATGTGTTTTGCCATTTGAAAGATCCTTTTTAGATCTTTCAAATGTTATTTGTCATGTTTAGAAAATAAATGTCTCTGTTTCTCTCCCACAACTCCCACAACATATGGAATGCCTATTCAGTTCAATCTTATTTATGAAGGCACTTTGCAAAGTCAAATTCAATCATATCATCTAGACAGATTGGTCAAAAAGTTTCCTCTCTAAGAAAACCCAGCAGATTGAAGTCTTGACTAGCAGCATTCACTCCTCCTGAAAGAGCGTAAAGTCACAGCGGACAGTCGTCTGCATTGTGGATGGCTTTGCAGCAAACCCACATAGTGAGCATGCATGAAGTGACAGTGGAGAGGAAAACTCCCCTTGAACAGGAAGGAAAACAGCCAGGCTCAGAGTGAGCGGCTATTTGCCGTGAATGACTGGGGGTTAAAGAACACAGAGCAGAGATACAAAAAGCACCGAAGCACACATTGATCCAGGAATGTTTTCTATGTTATATGGTAATAGGATATGCCTCCCCTGGATGAAGCTACAGTTAACAGAACGCCAGACCAGATGTACTTACTATGAAGAAAAAAATAACAGAGAAGGAAAAATTAAAAGTTCAAATAAAAATGCAAATTGGAGGACAGTAGTAGAACTCAGCAGTATGAGAAAAATAGACCCTGATGTCCTCCAGCAGCCTAAGCCTGTAGCAGCATTACTACAGAAATATCTCACTATCACCTAAGTTGCTCTAACTATAAGCTGTATCAAAAATGAAAGTTTTAAGCCTAGTCTTGTAAGTAGACAGGGTGTCTGCCTCAACTGAGAGTTGGTTCCACAGGAGAAGTGCCTGATAACTAAAGGATCTGCTCCCCATTCTGCTTTTAGAGACTCTTGGAACCACCAGTAGACCTGCAGTCTGAGAGCGATTGGTCTGTTGGTTTGAGGGCCCCCTTTTGGCCTGATAGCTGGTTGGAGTCCTGTATGAGTTAATTGTCTCTTTTGAGTAAAGCCCAGTTGGGATAGCTACAATTCTCTAGGGCAGAGGTCACGGATTAGCGGACCAGTGTACGGATCCGGACCCACCTGCTGGCTAATCCGGACCCAACCTGATTTAAAACATTTATATATTACTGCATGTTGTCCGACGTCAGTGTCTAACTCAGGGGTTAAAATTCTCTGTTGCTGCGACGGATTTCCGCCATTTGGAAATTGAGCGCAAAAAGTCCCGTCTAGACTTTTTATTCAAGATTTTACACTGGAGCTGCTCTCAACCAATGAAACCTGGCAGAGCCGGGACATTAGCCAATCGGAAAGAGAGTAGGGCGGGTTTTTGCACAGCGGACATTGCCAGTCTGCGGTTTATCAGTGTTCAATTATTTTAACTTTTGGAAGAACATCTCACACTGACCACAGATGGTATGAATGAAAGTAGCGGTGGTCAAAGGTTTTCTTTGGATTTATGCAAACCAGCAGGTCAGAAAGTTCAGCGGCTAGAACAGCTGACAACAACTTCCCTCGGTAAGCGTTTCTGTCGCTGCTCCTGCAGTTAATCAATGAGTTATTTCCACCTGTGGCCATGTCGTCTGTCAGTGTTTATCCCCTCGCTTCCAGTAATTTAGCTGATAAACGCAGCGACTAACCAGGGATCTCCTCGTGATTCGCTATTATGTTTTATTTAAAACACAAAGAAGAGTAACGCGCTAGCTCAGGCTAATTTAGCATGACCCTTGAAGAAGAAGAGTCGGAATGTGAAACGATGTCCCGCATTTGACTGGGTTCGATTCGGAAAAAGTAAAAAAAAAACAAAAACTGCGCTGTTCTGAAACAAAGAAGGCAGAGCTGCATCTGCTGTCGGTATGCAGCAGTGTTCACCTGATGAGCTGCTGCGCTCCAGGACACTAAATAAAATGACAAGGATTTGGATGCTTACAGAATTGTTAAGAAAACTACATCAAAAAGATAAAACAGATAAACTCCAGCTGCAGCATGGACTGGAGAATGGGTTCTAACTGGGTGAGGCCAGAGAAAGGCGATTTTCAGAGTTTTTTTATGAAGTTAAAGTGGAGCGTGGACACAGGCTTCATCCTGGACAGGTCTCCACTCACTGGGCTAAAATATAACCATTTTATTAAACTTCAAAAAAGTAAAATCATGCCTTTTTATAAACTGTGATGATTAATTGGTGAACAATAACGGGCAAAGCAGAGACCGATTATTGTCATGTGCAATCTGTGTCAAATTAAAATGTATTATCTCATGATAGTGTTGGTGATTTGTCCTGCATTTCTAAGGCTGTGGTTGGCCTTGTATGTTCATAATATTGGTTTATATTGAATGTGACAGGGAGCCAGTGGAGTTGATGTACAGGTGTGAAGTAGATGATGATGAAGCTGCTGTCCTTTGAACCAGTTGCAGTTTATGGAGGTTTTCCGAGGACAGGGAGGAAAGGGAGCTTGGATTGTAAAGTGGACTGTGGACCAGTTTGTCAAAAGTGTGAAGGAAGAACTTGATGCTGCATAGATGAAAGTAACCCAGATGATGATGTGGAAAGTGATGGAGTGGCTGCCCAGGATTACGCAAAGGCTCTAAAGCTGAAAGGTGGCAGAGATACAGGAATTTTCAATGGATATATTTAAAGTATCAGATTTGGTTGACTTTGCACATTAAGCAAGTTAGCCAACTAATGCGGCATGATGTCCACGGCCCCAGTAATATATGGGCTGGCGAGAAATGTTTTTCAGTCAAACATTAATTTTGCTTCAGCCCCTGTGCTAACTTCACTTGCGCAGCTTCTCTTGTAAATATGGCAAAGCCCTTCGGAGCGTCAGGCACCAGGATGCACGTGATGCAAATTAGCCAATGAGCTGTGTCAGTCAGGGTTGCTGCTGCTGGCTACTTTTTAGACACAGCAGGCACACCTGTGGCAAGCTGGGCGGTGAGAAACAATGAAAAGACGCAGAGAAAAAGAGAGCAGAGTGGAATACTGCTGGAACAGGCGGCGTGCCCTGGTGAAAGAAAATTAAAAGCAGCAACATAAGGCGTCACTACGATATGAAGCACAGCACATGTTCCCAAACATATCCGCTTGCTCATACATACAGAGAAAATAGCCGATTTAAAGGCGCAGAACGAATGAGCACCTTGATATGTGCTTGAGGTTGGCCTTGCTGCAGTGATGTGCAATAAGGGGAGGCAAGTGAGGCCAGCCCTCACTTGTCATCATGGAAAGACAGAAAATATATAATAATGATAACATAATATAAATTATGATTCACTCAGTCATTTATCATAAAAGTTCTTTTTTTAATCTAATTTCCTCATTTTTGATCATATTCTATTTAAAATTGCAGACTTTTCGCTATTTTCCATGTAAATCCTCAGTGGCGCTTGATAGTGAAGCCGGTGAGGCTGCAGCGAGCTTGGCCTCCCCTGAGATTGCACAATCCCATGTTAACTGCGCTGGCTTCCATTCTGTGAATGCATCTTCCTGTCTCTAGATCATAAATTCAATTGTTCGAACAGTTGTGGACTGATTTTCCACAATTTAATGTATGTGGATTACGAATTGTGTTTTGGTCATCAAACTGTATGCAGGTAACATGTTTTCGTGCTGCTGGGCGATCATACAGCAAAGAACTGGTTGTAGGTGAGGCCGGCAGTTCCTTGGCCGCTAGGCAGGGGGCGCTCAAGGAGCACCGCTCTGATCCCAAAACTGTAGAGTCACAGCAAGTTATGGACACTGAGCTATATAATACACTGGAGTGCTGATTTTGCCGAAAAACTGAAGTCACTGGCCGCCATCTTGCTACTCCCTACTCTCACAGAATCCCACAGGATTTGCTTGCAACAACAAGCAGTTTTCTGGCTGTGTGAAAACGTTTCATATATAATTCTCCAGTCAGTGGATGTACTAACACTAACAACTACTAGAAAATTAGGTGCTGAAATATTTTACATGTTATTCATATTAAATATATGCATATATATAAGTATGTGTATATGTATACATATAAATATATGTTTTTGTATATTGTTATTTATATATTTATAAATGTTATATATGTATATTTAAATGAATATAATGCTAAATATTTCAGCACATGACTTTCTCAGTACTTGATAGTTTTAGAACATAACATAAAAGTATATGGCATTTGACATTTTAAAATTTTATGCCCCCCCCGAACATGAGAAAATCCTTGTTATTCGATGCTGTAGCGCACATATTCCCTAGTTTCTGGGGGAAAATAGGGAGTACCAATATGGTGGCTGGTGGCTTGAAAGCGACTCGTTCTAACAGACGGCGATTAGCACTCCAGTGTATAATATAGTGTATATTGTAGTGTCCAGTGTATAATATAGCTAGACGTTTTATTAGCGAGTATTGCTAAACAAGTAAAGCACTAAAAAGACTCTAAACATAAAGCCAGAACAGGACTGATCAAGGAAGGCTTTCCTCCCTGGCAATGAGCTCCATTGAGACTAAGAGACTTAAAACTGAAGATAAAGAGAACTTGTACTAGAAAATTACCGATATTTTTGTTCAGAAAGAGCGCCGCATGGCCTTCATTTATAAGTAAAGGTAAGACAGCGATAATTATTCATGTTTTGTTTTTGTAATAAAATGTGCTTAATGTATGTTATATTTTTAGAATGTGTTACACATGCAGAAATCCATCAACTGTTATCAAATGAAAAATTTAGTTTTTGTCATGTTATTTTTCTAGGATGAACCCAGACACAGCACGCACACACAGATCTAGTTCTTAAAAGTGAGTTTATTGAACAATGAGGATGATGGATGATGTAAGGAGCCAGAGTCTTTTACCACACGGAGATGTAGGGCGCAGAAGCTGGCCGGCAAGAGGAGTGCAGAGAGTCAGACCAGGAAGGAACACTGGAGCTGAGAACTTGCGACCAGGACGGAAACCCAGGAGTTGAGAACTTGAAACCGGGACGGCTCACCAGGAGCTGAGAACTTGAGACCAGGGCGGCTCACCAGGAGCTGAGAACTTGAGACCAGGGCGGCTCACCAGGAGCTGAGAACTTGAGACCAGGGCGGCTCACCAGGAGCTGAGAACTTGAGACCAGGGCGGCTCACCAGGAGCTGAGAACTTGAGACCAGGGCAGCTCACCAGGAGCTGAGGACCAGGAGTTGAGGACCTGAGACCAGGACGGAAACCAGCAGCCGAGAACTTGAGACCAGGACGGCTCACCAGGAGTTGAGAACTTGAGACCGGGACGGCTCACCAGGAGCTGAGAACTTGAGACCAGGGCGGCTCACCAGGAGTTGAGGACCAGGAGTTGAGGACCTGAGACCAGGACGGAAACCAGCAGCCGAGAACTTGAGACCAGGACGGCTCACCAGGAGTTGAGAACTTGAGACCGAGATGGAACCCAGCAGCCGAGAACTCGAAACCAGGACTGAGCACAGGAGCCGAAGACTGAGACCACAGCGGAACACCGGAACCAGCGAAACCAAACTGCGGGCTGAGTTGGAAAGGGGTCTCTGGCCGTGACTTAGCTGGAACAGTGTTTCAGGCTGAGGCTGGAATGAGGTCTCTGGCCGAGGGTGAGCTGGAACAGAGCTGAAGCAGAGTCTCTGGCAGTGACTGAACAAAAAATAAAGCTGGAGAAAAGTCTTCTGGCTGACTGGACAAAAACTGAGCTGACACAGGATTTCTGGCTGAGACTGAGCAGGAGTTGAACACTACGGACCGGCAACGAGAACAGAATGAGGTGAGTATATATAGAGGTGACCACAAGTGGAAACGAATCAGTGATAATTGCAGCCTGACAGGTGGAACCAATCAGGCTGCGCAGGGAAGAGAGAGAGGAAGGAAGGTTCAGCTTGCAGCCTACAAGCTGCATCCTATTTTTTTCCATTAAAGAATCAATATTTTTCCATGTGTCTTGGTGAATTGATTTGGCTCAATCAGTCTCCTTCAGCACTTTGCAATGAGTCTACTTTGTAGCGTGTATATATTAGTAAATCTAACTCTCATGACGTCAGTGCCTCACCAGCTATGAACCCTACCACACATCAGTGCTTTGCTGGCAATCAAACCCAGGTTTAAAATCCTTGCAGGGCAGCCTAAAGCTCACTTCTTTCATTAAGCCATAAAAATGAAATTAAAAAAAGTTCAGGTGTTTTATAAAAGATGTGAAAGTCAAGAAATTGTCTAAATACCAAACTGAAAGATTGTGGTTCTCTATTTCAAAAAGCTCTTTGGATTCTAAAATAGAAAATTTTTCTATTTTTATGTTATTTTTTTGTTTAAAAAGTCAATGTATAAGGTGGATGCATAAACATTTTATTTCAGTGTTAAATACTGTTTGAAGTAACGGATTGTAATTAAAAATGTGTCCGGACCTTTACTGGTTGTTGATTTTCTTTATTCGGACCCCGCTGATTTTTAATTAGTTACCCCTGCTTTAGCATTTTAAATGAGACTCGGAGTCTGTCTTTTTCCTACTTCCTTTCTGTCCTGCACTCATTTCTGATGACTTGAGTGTTGTCAAGTTTTGGGTCCTGTTTTGGCTTTGGGCGTTTTAAGTTCATGGGAGCAAGACAGGACAAATTAACAAACTGAGTCAAAGTGAGAAAGTAACTCCTCTGTTGGAAGACCCTAAGGGATGAGATGACACTTCTCCAATGACAGCCAAGGTCTGTGCAGGATTAGCTTAGAGTTAAAAGCATAACAGCATTGAGCAGGAGCACATGGTTTGACAGCTTTGCAAAGAGAAAAGACAGTATGACCAATCTCCACATTAAGAGGAGATAATCCAAGGGATAAAACAAGATCAGATGTGTGTCTGAACTTTTCATTATCAGGCTCCTCTCCCGTGGAACCAACTCCCAGTTTTGGTCCGTGATGCACATTCCCTGTCTACTTTTAAGACCATCATACAATGTTCCTTTTTGACAAATCTTATAGTTAGAGTGCCTTAAATTATCCTGAGCTATCTCTGTAGTTATTCTGCTATATGCTTAGGCTACTCAAGGACATAAAGATCTATTTCTGTCACTGTGAGAGAAAATAGAGACAGGTCAGTAATGGAGCGTATTTTATAATGAAGACTGTTTCAGAATGTTAACCAGTCACCGAAAAATACCAATCCCCCTTTTCTTACACCTAGAACGAGACACCACCAGCAAACCGTAAAGCTTTGCTGGGCTGGTGAGTTTTATCTAGACTAGGAAAAGCATTCCATGGCTTACTAGATGCATGAAACAAAATCTGTTCAGTTTTATTAGTATTTAGGTACAGGAAATTTTGAGAGAGCCATTCTTTAATTTTCTTTGATCAGCTATGAATGGAGTTTAGACTGAGTGTAAAATTGGGAGTGACCAGCAGATAGATTTGCAAGTTATCTGCATAAAAATGAAAAGTCAGATTATGACTCACAGTAATTTGGACTGTGAGCAGTGTGTATAGTGAGAAAAGCACGGGCCCCAGTATGAATCCTTGCAGCACACCACAGTTCAGTGGGATCAAGGAGGAAAAGGACAGATCACCTATCATGACAAAAATATGTTCTGTCTGTTAAATAGGACTTAAACCGCTCAAATACTGCTCCTTGAAGGTCAAACTGCAGAGCTAGATGAATGATGAGAACCGGATGGTCCACTGTGTTGAAAGCTGCTGTGAGATCCAGCATCACTAGTAGAAGAGGGTTTTTTTGCATTGAGGGATAAGGGGATATCATTATGTACTTTGAAAAATTCCAGTATGGCTTCAGATCTGTTTTTCTGCAGCTCCCTCTCTTCAGCTCTAGAGCAGCTCTCTCAGACCACCTCTCCAGGACAAAGCTACCAGCCGTCACCTCTTTCCTCCTTTAGACAAAGGAGGAGAGGGAGGCTGGCTGAACCATGAGGCCATATGGCCTCCTCTGATGGGACATCTGAAGGAATGTAGCTGGGCCAGCCACGCTTGATCCAGGGTCTGCTAGACTGGACTGCCTGCTTCAGCAGAGGACCTGACTGAATCCAGATAAACAACACACGAAATACAAAGCTAAGTCTGCTGTTTAACATCATCACCGGTAGCAGGAGCAAAGATCCTGCATGCGAAACAGCTCTGTTGTATTTTTTTTTTTTCTCAGCCTGTACCGGGAAGAGAACCCCAGATCCCGCTGAAAGGCAGCAGCAGAGCCCATGTTGAATGCTCACGAGGAGAATCTGCTTAGATCGGACTGCAACCGGGTCAGAGGCTGCCTGGAGGACCTACAGGCCTCCATTCCATCCCCACACTGTGGTTAGCTCACATGCTGTTGAAGAGCTAACGCTAGCCCGCCAACAACCAGCCAGCAACTTCCCTCCTTCAACGCTCGTTCTGTGAATGGCCAAACTGAACTGAACTGACACAAGACAAAGGACAGGTTTGGACAGGGAGCTGAGGGTGAAGTAAAAGGTTTATTGGGAAATGTTTTGTAAACCGTTGGACACATGGTGTTTAGAACAAAAGGGCTAACCGGTAGCTCGTGCTAGCCAAACTGCTATTAACCTTGCTAACATTAGGGTGACCAAACGTCCGTATTTCCCGGGACATGTCCGTATTTCACGTCCTGTCCCGGGCGTCCCGGGTTTTTTTTAGAAAGTGAGGAAATGTCCTGTTTTTTAAATTACCTTCATTGGACCATTAAATTGACAGGCACTAGGGCACTGCGCACAGCGCTGCGTGTGACGTAATCCCTGAGCCGCGTCAGTGCGGACAGCCCTGTTCTTAATCAGAAGATAGATAGCGTGGCTGTCAGTACGCTAACAACATGCCGAAGCGCAAATGTATGTTTACGGATGATTTACAAAAGAGTTTCCCCGCTTTCAGACCGGGTCGAGACAAATGGGAGGCCTTGTGCACAGTGTGCAAAGCAGGCACATATGTCTCGGTGTCCAATGGAGGTGCAAGGGATCTAAAAAGCCACCTGGACACAGAGAAACACAAAACAGCTGTCCGAGGTGAGAGTAGTGCGAGCTCCATCACACAGTACTTTGTCAAACCAGGGAACGAGGATTCAGTGAATGCAGCGGAGGCTGCATGGTCATTCCACACAGTGAAACATCACAACAGTTATCAATCTATGGACTGCACGAGTTAATTGTTGAAAAAGACCCTCCCCGATTCAGACACTGCCAAAAAGTTTAGTTGTGCCCGAACTAAGACCGAGGCTATTGTTGATGGTGTTCTGGCACCTCATTCTGTTGAAGTGGCGCACGAAGCTCTCAAAGACATCCCATTTTGTGATGTAAGTACTGATGGGAGTAATCACGGTGCGGTGAAAATCTTCCCCATAATTATTCAGTACTTTGATTGGAAGGAGGGTGGTGTGCAGAGCAAGTTGATTCAAGTGCAAGATACACCAAGTGAGACTGCAACCACCATCGGCAATTACCTAATGGAAACATTGGCAAAAAACAATTTGGCTTCCAAATGCGTCGCATTTACCGGGGACAATTGCAACACTAATTTTGGTGGAACCCGGCGTGATGAAGGGGGAATAATGTATTTGCAAATTTGAAGAGAATGCTACAAAACAAAACATTGATTGGCGTGGGTTGCCCAGCACACATACTTAACAACTGTGTCCATCACGGGGCAGACAGACTTGATGTGGACATTGAGAATATCATTTTTAAAATCTACCAGTACTTCCACATTTACACTGTTCGTACAGAGTCCCTCAAAGAGTACTGTGATTTTGTTGATATTGAATACAAGAGGATGCTGTCACACAGCAAGACAAGGTGGCTCTCTCTGTTCCCAGACATAGAGAGGATGCTCCAAATGTTCCTTGCTTTAAAAGCATTATTTTTGTCTCAGGAAAAGCCACCCATGATGATCAGGGCATTTTTTGAAAACCCATTTAGTGAGATATACTTGTGGCACATGCACTCACTCATGTCCGTCTTCCACAATCACATTCAAGAAATGGAAAGTGAGAACAACTCCATCATGGAGGTTAAAAAAATATTGAGCAGCATCCACAACATTCTTATTGAACGGAATAACAACAATTTCATGTCCCTCAAAGTTAAGGGACTGCTGGCCGAAAATCGCAGAGAAGGACTTGAAGAGGGCTGTAACAAGTTCATGGCTGATGTGCTCGGCATGTACAGTTCATGTTTGGAGTATTTGGAGAAGTGGATGACACCTATGGAAGAGTTCTCACCATTCATGTGGATGGACATGAGTGAGCCACCAAAGTGGAATGATGTGGAGGCTTGCATCAAGTACCTTGAAGAGAAGGGGGTGCCAATTGATGATGTTAAATGCTTTGACCAAGTTGCCAATCTGAAGAAATTCATAGAAAGCTGCAGTGATGATGAGTTCATGGGCCTGCAGGTGCACCAGAAGTGGACCAAATACTTTGAGAAGGCCAAAAGTATTGCATGCTACTCAGAACTGCTGAAGATTGCACAGTTTGTCTTTGCACTTCCTCCTCACAATGCACTGATGCAGAGGCAGTGGACAAAGGAGAGGAACCAGCTCTCAGTTGAATCATTGAAAGTGATCCTATTTGTGCAATACAATTTCAAAAATATGTCTTGCAAGGACTTTCATACTTATGTGTTGAGCCACAAGAAACTGCTGAGAAAGATCAGCTCTACAGCAAAATATAAATGGGCAAACAAGGACAAGGAAGAAAAACCGAATGAAGAGGAGGAAAAACCGGATGAAGAGGAAGACGAGGATTAAGCAGGAAATTAAAGATAGTCTATTGATATGTTTGTTCGTTTTTGGTACATTTTGACTTATTTTTGCTACACAAGAGGTATTTTTTGTTAATTAGCTCATTTGTTAATTTATTTTTCAATAGCCTACAGAACAGACAGTATTTCGTTCATTACTAAGGCTGAGTATCTGAAACTATATATTGGGAGTTGAGAGTTATTGTTAACTTTTCATGTTATTGTAGGATTACGTAGGCCTATGTTAAGTGAGTGGATGCCACAGCAACAAACATTACACCCCCCCCCCCCACCCCCCCGCTCCAAGGTGTCCTGGTTTTCCCAAATGAAAATATGGTCACCCTAGCTAACATCCAGTTTCGTACAATTCAAAAGGAGTTCGTTTTCAAGCATAAAGCGTAACTGTTCTGCTCTCCCATCCTCCGATGATGCTATGAGCCTTATCCCCACTTTACTATCGAATATTAATGTTGGTAAAGGCAATTTTGATAACTTTATGTTGTAACCTATTAGCCACCAATTTGCTACTGCCCTAGCGCCCGGAGGTAGAATTGCATAAACAAAGGCAAGCGATTCTGAATGAATGATTTTACAGGACAAACACTGGGGCCCCTCAGAATATTATTTCATCAAATAATGTTTTGTTTAACTTGGGCTTTGCATTGTGAATGGGTTGAAACACATGCCAAATGTTCCATGCTTTTTGGAATCAGATCTTCAGTGCACAAGGATTCACTGAATTATTCTGACTATGATCAACCACTATTGTTTTGTCTTTGTTTTTTGCATGTAAATAGTTCCTTAGCTTAGCTTCTTTTTATCTTCATTTTGCTTAGTAGTTTAGTTAAGTTTCACTAGCCTAGTAGAGAGGATTTATTAATCGAAATATTGTGTTAATTCAGATAAACAGCATTACATAGTGATGTTCTCTGGATGTTCATTTTATTTCTGTTATTAAATTCCTGGACTTGAAAAGAAGTTGTCACTCCTTTTTATTCTATGTATGTGCAGGTTTTGCTGTTAAAAGATCGCTAGTGCTCGAATATATCCCTTTCAACCATTGTCTTGATATCAGCTTAAGAGCTGATCATCACCAGACAATACTTAACAGACAGTTATTTATGAAACATTAAATAACTTTAAACAGTGTATAATTGCACAACACTTATTTATTCATACACTTATGCACTCATAATTGGGTAGCTGTGTTGCCGTGTTGTTCGCTCTTCATTTGTATCAACAGTTTTGTGCCATATCTTGTCTGCATGTGTTGTTGCCGTCTGTATGTAATTTTTATTTTTTGTTAGTTTTGTGTCTTTGCAGGAGTTCATGGTATCCATTTCCTGGTTTTCCCATGGAGATCGGAATGGAGGTCTGTAGGTCCTCCAGGCAGCCTCTGACCCGGTTGCAGTCCGATCCAAATCATACCCCCTTTTTCTTCCACGGAGCATTTTTTTGTTTTCTGGTATCTGATTATTTCTTGTCCTGTGCAATATTTGACAGGTTTGTGATGTTATGAGATCCCTACACTTTGTCAGGTTTGACTTACAAATTATGAATTTGTGTGCTTCTAATATCTTTAGTTATAAACTAAGCTTACTGCTTCTCTTGGATGATTAAATACAAAAATAATTTGTGCCCAGCAGCTAATAACAGGTGATTGCCATCTTTTGTTTGGACATCCTTCCTTCATTAATTTCTCTTCATTAGCAGAGTAAGTCCTAAGTGACTTGTGTCCTTTTGTCCTTTAGTTTCTCGTTGTAGCCTCAGAAGGCAAGTAAACACCCCCGATGGCACTTGAGAAAGGAATTGAGTCAAATTAGAGAGGTGAATGAAAGTCAAATATGCACCAGCAGCCCTCGTCTGCAGAAGAGATACCAGCCTGAACAAATTAGTTAGAAAAAGATGGTGTGCTTTGGGATTGCAGCTTGGCTAGAGAAACATGAGAAGGATGAAAAAAGTGGAAAGGCAAAAGACAATATAAATCCTTTTTTTTTTCTAGAACACTTTAAGTAGGACAACCAGCAGCGAAGGCACTATTAAATAAATGAACCCAATTCCCCAATTTCCCTTAAAGGGGCAAATTGCCCAGCCTGTTGTTGCTGCTTTAAGGGATCTATTGATTAGGTACATCAAGGTGAACTCTCAGAGAAATTACAAGGGGTGCTTAAGAGGATTGTAGGTTGTGAGATGTGAAAATGTGGGAAGTAAAGGGTAGCAAGAGGAAGTTGCTAATGAGCTACATGACCTGGATGATCTCTTTGTCTTCATTGGGCAAATTTATGACTGCTAACCACCACACTCTGAAAGACCTTCCCTTTGCTGCAACAGCACCAACGGCTATAACAATTTGCAGTCAGAGTTTGATTAGAAACAAACAAATTGCAAGCTGTGCAGCCCCTTTACTATGGTTTTTCCCTTTGATTCCCCCTGAAGAGACGTTGTGCTGTGACTTTGCTGCAAAGCTTCACCGCTTACTCACCCAGCAGATTCCCATCCTCTCAGGCCGCCCTCTAATCAAGCTCTCTCTATAGTCTGTCACATTGTGTATAAACAGCAGTCTTGCAGGTGAACCAGGGAGACATTAGTAGTAAAGCTAAAGTAGCTACAGAGTGGAAAACTCAAATGCGTAGGTTGATCCTCACAGCTATTTTCCTTTTTCTGGTTCTATTCAACAGACGCATTTACATGCTTTGCTTTGTTCATTGTTCTGTCTAAAGTATTTGACACAGTTGATCACACAATCGGGTATAAAATTGTGTATCAGATCGGCTTTTTATATCAAGCTACCTTATGGGTGGATGACTATTTGTCAAAAAGAACCCAGAGTGTTCATTAAGCTGGGTCCTGTTTCTCTCTTCTTGAAATCACAAGAGGAGTTCCGCTGGGTTTGGACCTGGGACCGCCTATAAATAATTTGTGTGACAATTTATCAAATGCTCTTTAACAATTCTATGCAGATGACTTGGTAATAATTTATGGTCTTCCAGAACGTTGCATCCATGTGGACAAACGGCCTAAATGACAAAACACCTTAGCAGATCAACCTTATCTTGTCTCTGTCGGGACAGGGTTTCAGACTGTTAGAAATCTCTCCATTTATTACTACTGTGTTAGGTTAACAATTTGAGTTTGGTTTTATACTGAATAACGAGTTCTCTTTTAAAATTTGGTCCAAAAATTTATGACGGAGATTATGTTTTACTACCTCAATGGTAGTTGTTTCTCTCTGAAAGCTAGAAAAAAATTGGTCTCAGCTACCATTTTGCATTTGCTTAACAAATGAATACTTCGGCCAAATGTCTTCAGTCTTTGAATACTGTTTATCACTGAGCCTTGAGATTTGTAACATGCTGCAGACGTCTTACGCATCACTGTAAGCTACAAAAAAGCTGGTTAACCTCCTCCAAGTGTACAGAGATACATTCATTTAATGACCTTGATCTATAAAACTCTGGCCAGGCTCTGTCATACTTAAATGCTCTCCTACATCCTTCTTCACTCCTGACCTGGTGAGAAGACAGCTAACCAGACTCCACTCCGGCAAAGCTGCAGGGCCCGATGGTGTATTCCCCAGGGTGCTTTAAAGCTTGTGCCTATCAGCTGTGTGGAGTACTTAGCCAAGTCTTCAGCCTGAGTCTGCACCTCCAGAGAGTCCCTGTGCTGTGGAAAACGTCGTGCCTCGTTCCTGTGCCAAATACGCCGCGTCCTAGCGGCCCTGAGGACTACAGACCAGCGGCACTGATGTTCCATATCATGAAGACCTTTGAGAAGCTAGTCCTGGAGCAGCTAAGGCCCATGGTCAGGCCCTTCACTGATCCACTACAGTTTGCCTACCAGCCCCGCCTGGGAGTTGAGGACAGCATCATCTTCCTGCTGAACAGAGTCTACACTCATCTGGACAAGCCGGCGAGCACTGTGAGAATCATGTTCTGTGGTTTCTTCAGTGCCTTCAACACCATCAGTCTGGGTGGTCAGCAACACTGGAGCCGCTCAGGAGACTGTCATATCCCCCTTCCTCTTCACCTCAGACTTCAACTATTGCAACTAGTCCTGCCACCTTCAGAAGTTTTCTGATGACTCAGACTTGGCTGCATTGAAAAGGGTGATGAGAGTAAATATAGGACTGTGGTGGGCAACTTTGTCACTTGGAGTGAGCTGAACCATCTTCAGCTCAAAATAACAAAGACTAAGGAGCTACTAGTGGATCTGAGGAGGACAAAAACACCTGTCACCCCTGTTTCCATCAAGGGGGTCCCTGTAGACACTGT
Organism: Fundulus heteroclitus; assembly: GCF_011125445.2. Taxonomy (NCBI): domain Eukaryota; kingdom Metazoa; phylum Chordata; class Actinopteri; order Cyprinodontiformes; family Fundulidae; genus Fundulus; species Fundulus heteroclitus. The sequence goes on from NC_046375.1 coordinate 27,128,231, forward strand.
GGAGGAGTATAAGTACCTGGAAGTGTACTTTAACAATAAGCTGGACTGGACTAGAAACACTGAGGCAGTCAGGAAAAAGAGACGGCTTTGGCCCTTTTTGTAGAGGAGGCTCAGGTCCTTTAACATCTGCGGGACGATGCTGAGGATGTTTTATGAGTCTGTTGTTGCCAGCACGATCTTCTTTGCTGTCACATGCTGGGGCAGTGGGCTGAGGGCTGCCAACAACAACAGACTGAACAAAGTGATCAGGAGGGCCGGTGCTGTTGTGGGGGAGGAACTGGGCACTCTGACGACCGTGGCAGAGAGGAGGATGCTGTCCAGGCTCCAGTCCATCTTAGACAATGTCTCACACCATCTCTACGACACACTGTCCCAGCAGAGGAGCTCCTTCAGCAGAAGATTCCTCTTACCCAGATGCACCACAGAGTGCCACAGGAAATCATTCCTGCCTGTGGTCATAAATCATAAATCTCGCCCAGTGAACGCTAGAGATAGGCACCAGCACCCCCCGCGACCCCATGAGGGATAAAGCGGTTCGGAAAATGGATGGATGGATGGATATATATATATATAAATAAATAAAACATTTATATATAAATAAATGTTTGTACATCTGGAGCGTGTAATAAAAGTAATTTCCAACTGGGATTATTAAAGTCTGATTCTGATACAAAGATCTAATACTTGCTGTTCTCTTTGCTCCAATGACATTGTATATGTGAAACCTCAGGAAAAAAGAGCACGACAAACTGAAGAAATACCAAGAGCTCAGGGAAGAACTAGAAAGAGCCGGGAAGGTGAAAACAACAGTAGTGGCCTTGGTCATCAGAGCACTTGGGGCAGTAACCCCACTCTGGAGAAATGGCTCCAACAGATACCTGGAGAAACATCAGACATCTCAGTCCAGAACAGAGCAATTTTAGGAACACCTAAGATGCTAAGAAGAAGCCTCAAGCTCTCAGGGCTCTGGTAGAGGACCCACACAGTATATAAATAGAAATTATTTTATCTGTCCATCCATCAATCCATCCTTTGTTTTCCGCTCATGCGAGATTGGATCCTGGAACAAACTTGTCCAGGAGGGAAACCCCAAGATACGTAAGCTCCTAGCTTTAGGCACAGACTGGTTCCCAAGCAGCAGTGGCGGCTGGTGAAAAAAAATCTAGGTGGGGCTGGCCAATAGATTTCCCTGCCTAACCCACATGCATTCAAATTAAAAGTCAGAAAATTACAACAATTCCACAATAAACATTTAATTCCCTTCTCAGATTTAGCATTTTACACATACAGTTAACCATTTACAGCAATTTTAGGTCTTATTTTTTAAATAAACAGTATGAGACACAACACTTACACATGACAAAATGTGTGTCTCTCTCTCTTTCTGTATGTGTGTGTGTGTGAGAGAGAGAGAGAGAGAGAGAGAGAGGGAGAAAGAGAGAATAAATTAAACAAAACAGTCAAAGGGTTCTTATTTGTACAAGAACTTTGCTTGTCTGTCTTTCTGTGTGGCAAATTTCTCAATGACCCTTGTGTTGAAATCAGGAATGTCCCGTGTCAGTTTTTTCTCTATGGAGAGCATGGCTAGAGCATTAAGCCGATCTTGTGCCATAGTGTTTCTAAGGAAAGTCTTTATCCTGTTTAAAGTAGAGAAGCACCTCTCTGATTCTGATGTTGTCATTGGTGTGGTGATGAGGATGTTCAGAAGACGTACAGTTTCGGTGAATGTGTCTTGAAGGTTGTTTTCCATCAAAACCTGATAGAGAGCCAGTGCACCAGTGCAACTCTGGAACTCCTCGTTATCATAGATCAGAGACAATCCAGTTTTAAGCCTGGCCTTGTCCAGTGAAGGGTAGGCTTCCACTGTGGTTTCCAGCTCTGAATCTGGGAACTTCCTGCTGTGTTGTTGGAACATGTCTCCTTTCAACAGAGTGGCACTGACGAGGTGCTTGGTGAAAGAAAACCTCTCCTTGGCGTGGCTCATTATGTTCTCACATACCTGCAAATATATAAAAGCAGTAAGAATTCACATGTCCAGTTATCATCATTCTGAAGATATAGTATTACATTATGTAATGAGCCAATATGGCTTACTGTAATTATTCATGTTGTAATATGACGATATACATATTCCCGGGGTTAAAGCAAAAATAATCAGTTTGACTAAAAAAAAAATTGAGTCAGCCCATATATGCCCAGGACCGTAGACATAGTGCCACATTAGTTACCTCACTTGCTTATTGTGCAAAGTCAAGTTTAATCAAATCTGGTAGTTTTACAATAAGCAATGGCAATTCCTGTATCTCTGCCACCTTTCAGCTTCAGAGCCTTGGTGTCATCCTGGACAGCCTCTCCATCCTCTCCTTCACTTTCAACATCATCACCTGGTTAAATTACATACTTGCAGCATCAAGTTCTTCCATCACACTTTTGCCAAAACTGGTCCACAGTCCACTTCACAGTTTCAGCTCCCTTCCCTCCCTGTACCCCAGAAAACCCTAAAACTGGTACAAAAGACAGCAGCTTTCATCATTACATCATCTTCTTCACACCTGAACATTAACTCCTCTGGCTCCCTGCCACATTCAATATAAATCAATCCTATGATCATACAAGGCCGACCACAGCCTTGGACAATGCAGGACACATAACCAACACTATGATGACGTCATACACTTTAATTTAACACAGATCGCACATTACAATAATCAGTCTCTGCTTTGCCTGTTAATGCTCACCAATTAATTATCACAACTTGTGAGTTTATAAAAAGGAATAAATTCACTTTTTTGAAGTTTAATAAAAAGGTTACATTTGAGCCCTGCGACTGGAAACCTGTCCAGGATGGACTCTGTGTCCCTGCCTCTCGCTCACTGACTGCTGGAGAGTCACCAGCCCCCCTGTCTGGCAGAGGTTTTTGGGTTGGAGTAAAAAGAGTCCATAGATCCACAGACAGGAGGCTTTCTTAGCTGTTTCTAATACGACTTGCTTCTACAATGTTGCTTCACATCGCGCTCCACGCCGTGTAAAAATAAAAATTAACTTCATAAAAGCTCTCTGAGAATTGTATCTGGTCTCCCTCAGTTAGAAACCACTCTCCAATCCATGTTGCAGCTGCTGTTTAATTTTTTTTTATCTGTTTGACATAGTTTCCTTAATCATTTGTATCTATCTAAATCTTCATCATTTAAATGGTAAATGGACTGAACTTATATAGCGCTTTTCCAGTCATGCTGACCACCCAAAGTGCTGTACACTATAGCCACATTCACCCAATCGCTCTTACTAACGCGCGCACATTCATACACCGAGACGCAGCTCGGAAACTTGGGGTTAAGTGCCTTGCCCAGGGGCACTTCAACATGTGGGAAGGGGAAGCTGGAATCGAACCCTCTGATTGCCAGACGACTACTCAACCCATCAAGCCACAGTCGCCTGTGGCGAAGGGGTGTCCTGGTGCGCAGTGGCTAATCAGGTGAATATTGACTGACAGCTGCCTTCTTTGGTTCAGAAAAGTGCAGGTGGAATTTATTTTTATTCATTTTTTACTTTTTCCAAATCTGACCCAGTCAAATGTGGAACATTGTTTCACATTCCAACCCTTCTTCTTCTTCAAATAAAAAAAGTGCATCACACTTATTTAGCCTGAGCTATCGCATCACTCTTTGATTTTTACATAAAACCTAATAGCGAATCATACGGAGATCCCTGGTTGGTTTATCAGCCACTGGAAGCCAGGGAATAAATGCTGACAGGTGACATGGCCACAGGTAAAAATAATTCATTAATAAACTGCAGGAGCAGCAACAGACACGCTTACAGAGGGAGGTCGTTGTCAGGTGTTCAATCCGCTGAACTTTCTGACCTGCTAGTTCATAACTCCAAATGAAAACTTTGACCACCGCTACTTTCATCTAAGTCATCTTTGGCCAGTTTGAGATGCTCATCCAAAAGTTATGATTGAACGCCGGTGAAGCTCAGATTGGCAGGTGTCCACTTTGCAAAGACCCGCCCTACTCTCTGATCGGCTAATGTCCCAGCTCTGCCAGGTTTTATTGGTTGAGAGCAGCTTCAGTTTAAAACCTTGAATAAAAAAGTCTAGACGTAACAATTTCCACTAATTTTTCCAAATGACGGAAATTCGTCGCAGCAACGGAGAACTTTAACCCCTGACATATTCAATCTGGACCACTGCATAATGAACAGTATCCTCATGACATTTCAGTTAGGCCTAATGATCTCTTTCAAATCAGACCACAAAGCAAGTGCCTACCTCCAGTGCCAAACGGTGTTGTGTGTCTTCTCCCAATGTTCTCCTTTTCTTTGAGTGCGGCTCCTGAACAGGTCCCCTGTACTCCTCATCATCAGCCAGATTGGGAACAGCATCCCTGATCCAATACAGATGTTTCCATATGTTAGGCTAGGGATATATTTACCTACCCCAAGGCTTACTATACTGGTAATCATACATTTAATCTAAACTTTGCATTGTTTGAATAAGATGACATATAAATATTTAAGGCAATAATTTATGCAGAGAGAATAACTATTTAGGATAGGCTAGGCTACATATTCATTATTTATCTTACCTGATAGCCTGCATGCAATTGATGAACGCCTGGGTGAATCCTGCGATGTATACAGAATCGATGTTCTTTTTCTGCAGCTGGTTGTACAACACGTCTACGTGAGGCATGATTTTGTGGAACAACGAAAGGAAAAAACAGAACGCCTCGTCCTCTAGCATTCTCAAAAAGCCGCCAGCTTCTCTGTTGGGCCATCAATTGCTTCTCTGTTCCGGATAGTCTGAAAACACTTCACCAGCTCATCCTTGTTCTCATACACTGTGTTAACAGCACGACTGTTGAAGTTCCAACGTGTTGATGATGCACTTGGAAGTCGGTGGGCCACCACTTCATCAAGCAAAACAGTCCTCTTGCTCGATTTTGTAAATAAAAAAAAGAAGCAAATCCCCCCAAGTCGGAAAAGAAATGACTGATTTTAGGGATATCGGAGGTTGCTTGTTGCATAACCAAATTTAATTGATGGGCATAACAGTGAACGTAGTGGGCGTGTGCATAGATGTCCTGCACCTTCCGCTGCACTCCTCCCGTGGAACCCCTCATTACCGCAGCTCCATCATAAGCCTGGGCTATTAACTTTTTTTCTTGTCCCTCCGGAAGTATGGTCTGCAGCCTCTCCAATAAAGCACTGGCTATTGCTTCAGCACAGGCGCTGGGTAGCTTGATAAACTAAAAAAAACGCTCTTGTATATTGTTGCGTTCATCTATATATCTTAACACCAACACCAACTGACAGTGAGTGGAAATGTCGGTAGTTTCATCTGCTTGGATGGCTAAAAATTGAGCTGACTTTACTTCATCCATGATCCGTTGTCTCAGAACAGCCAGCATACAGTCCAGGAGCTGGTTCTGAACTGTCTTGGAAGTGCCTTTAAAAACGGTTGCATTTTCAAGATGTTCCCTTAAGTCCTGATCAATGGATGCCATCAAGTCGACTAGACCTCTGAAAATTCCGGGATTGTCTGAAAAATCAGTTTCATCATGTCCCCGCATGTCCAGTTCAAAAGCACCACAAAACTTAATACACTCAATGAGCTTTGATAAAATGTGCCGGTTTCGATCTACCTCTTCATTATGCCTTCTTACCGCAATGCGGTGTCCATCGTCTAGCTGCGCCGCTATGCTAATCTTTCCAACCACGGACAGTTTAACACAGTTTTCCATATGAACTCTTGATCTTTCATGTTTCTTTATACGTTAGGAGAGGTGTTTAAAGTCTGTCTGTCAAGACTGTTTTCACGTTAAATCACTCCGGTCATTTTTTAAAAGAATGCAGGGAAAACAGAAAAGTGCATTAGCTGTCAGCCACGACTTACGCTGGAACCAACTCCTGCTAAAATTCCGGTTGTAGGATTTCCATTTTTGCTCGGCTCTCTGCGTTAATTTTATTTCGGGCTTGTCAGGTCCCAGCTCCTTTACATGGATTTTTTCCACCGTAGTCCTTCTCAACAAAGGGTAACTCAATAAAGATCTCACGGAATTCTGTGGAAGCTGCTCTTCTACTTGAACTGTCATCGTCGCCGCCATCTCTACCTCACTGTCACTGTCACTGCCTCACTGACCACTAGCTACGTAATGTAACGTCGCGTCACCTGTATCACTGTTGCTACGCTACGGCTTGGGGCTACTATTCCAGTAGCCCTACAGCCATTCATTTTGGCGATGCTGATTGGCCAAATATTAATTAATAATCCATAGCAACATTATATGATTGGTTATTTCGCTACACTTGTGGGGCTCCTTGAGTGACAGCCCCACAAGGGAAATGATACTTTCTGTCGGTGGAAATGCACTGTTGAATGAGAAGCAATTGGTAGAGTCTAGTTGTAGAAGTGTTTTAATAATTCATATTACATGTAGCTGCATAATATTACATAAAAACTGACATTTATAATACTTTTAAAATCTATATATACATTATGACTTTTCCCCTCCACATCTAGGGAGGGCAGCGCCTGAGCGCCCCCTATGGACCAGCTGCCACTGCCAAGCAGTCCACCTTTTTCTGGTTAATAACCACTGGGAAGAGGCTAGACTTTGTGCTGAGAATGCCAACACAGGAGCCTCCTCCATCACCCCACAGTTAGCTTTCCTAGCTAGGGAGCCTGAGAAATGTCATCCCTTGATATTATAAAACATTTTCTGGTCATCTTTCTCAAAAACTGGGACCACCATTCCAGTCTGTCACTTCAACAACGTTGCACTGGTATTCAATGTGAGACTGAAGAGAAATATCAACTATGACAGCCCTACAATGTCTAGAGCTTTCAGACACAGGCCAAATCTCATCAACACCTGGCACCCTGCTGCTGGGAAGCTCTTTAACTAGCTCAGTGACCTCTGCCATAGTGATGGAATTGCATTCTCTCAAGTCTCCAGGCTCTGCCTCCTCCACAGAGGACATGATGACCATATAGCAAAAATCATCAAAGCTCCTTTCACCTCCAGACAACATCCTCCTTCTGGGTCCGCTGTTCCACTCTTAAAGCACTCACAGCTTGGGATGGGCCTTCTTTCCGTTTTCTGAGTCGCCAACAGCTTTCAAGTATTTTGTTGAAGCCAACTGAGAGTCTCTCTACATAGTCTCACTGAATTCCTCTCATGCCAGAGTTTTAGCTTCCGCAACCTCAGAACGTGTAGTCCTTCTGGCCACCTGGTACCTATCAACTGCTTCAGCAGTCCCCAAGGACAACCAAGTCCTAAAGGTGTTCTTAGGGTGCTTACACAAGCATTTAACAGTAGAGCATTTACTTAGACCGCCGTATTATTGTTGCTTTCTACATTACCTTTCTGCAATCCATTACTTTTGTTTTAATTTTAGAAAATGCGTTACCGAGGAAATGCATAAGTATGTGTTTCACACAGGAAGTTCACTGATGTAATGCAGTAACCCACTTCGATTTCCTGTGGACATACTGTAAATACCTGCCCAGTGCAAACACAACATCTGTTCATGGGTTAGTAAAATAGCGTTTTCCATAAATTGTAGAGACTTTTTTGAGATTGAAGTTGTTTTAATATAATGGTAGTGTTGTGGTCTCGCTCCACTTTTAAGTAACTGTTATCTTCAGATTAGGGGACTAACTTTTATAAATATGTACTGTATGAATATAACATTAGTTAACTACTTCAGGTAAAATATTAACTGCACAAAACCTTTTAACCATGCCAAGACAACGTCATTAACAAAGCACTTTAAAAACAGCAGGCATTGACCAAAGTGTTAAACAAAATTATTAAAATAAATTAATAAAACATTTGAATTTATAGCAAAATAATCAAAATTAGATATAGAATCCATAGACTTTTGGTAACATTGAAATACAACATGTACAAGAAAATTTAATTAAATTAATAATATATACTGGCTCAAAAGCCAAAGAGAAAAGGTGGATCTTAAAAGCAGATTTAAAAATGTCATGTGAATTGGCTTATCTAATTTGCTTCAGAAAAGCTAACAACAACAAACCTACCAACCTTGCCTCAGAAGTCCTGAACTTTAACTTTAACAGCTGATAATCCATCAATAAAATATAGTTGGTACTATTTCAATGTCTTAATACTTTTTCTATTGCTTCCAAAAATTCGTATTTCTCATAAAATAACAGCTTCTAAACTGATTTTTGCCTCTCACTTTTAGAAGAAAAGGAATAACTAAACTGAAAAGGGAAGTCTGTATGTGCTGTCATAGGTTAGAGCTCCACACGTTCACTCTCGCCTGTGGCAGAATGGAGAAACATTTGGCATCAGTTCTAATGCAGGGATCAAGAGCCAAAGAAGATGAAGAAGTGCAGCTTTTCGACAACGGTGATTCATCTTAAACATGCCGGATTGAGGAATCCTGTGTGGGCTTTTCTGTGGTGTTTGCCTGTAACAGAGCACAGTTCACATCTACCAATCTGCAACTGCATCTGCAGCAGCGTTATTTCAGTCAGTCTGCCTACATCCTCTATGCTGGAAGGCAGAACACAGCTAAAAGGCAGGAGGATGAGGACAAAATGGTTTAAGTCCATTAGGTAATTGAGGAAAGAAATAAAAGAGTGACATCAAGTGGTGATGCTTAAAATTACCTCAGAAAAGCACAAGCAGGGCAAGAAAGATGTACTAAACCGTATTTCTGAACTGAATTTTCCTGTCTTTCTTTTAAAGTCTTTGCAGTTCATGTCATGTACAAAGAGTGACTTATTTAAAGCAAATATTACAAAAAAAAAAATTGAACAGTAAAACCACATTAGGGTTCGAAATACCATTCAGTCCCCCTGAAATAAATAATGTTTTACATTAGATAGTGTGTGTCATAGGAAAGATGAACCATCACTGGGTAGGATATAGTCTCACAGACACAGATAAGAAAGGCAAACACAATAAAATGGCTTATTTAAAAATGTAAAAAAAATTAAAACCGCAAGCGGTGATGATCGGCCCTCGCAGCCAAGCACCGCTCTGGCCTATGGGCAACCGCTAGGGTACGCGCATCTCCCACCACCAGCCACCGCAGAAGCTGTCACACATTTTCCTCGCCCGTCCACCATGCAATACACACGTACGCGTTGGGCAGCGCTCCCCCACGACTCACAAAAAATCTGGTGCAGATCGGTCGATGCAGCGAGGAAATACAGCTGTTGAATAATGAAAATGCATTGGGCCACCGGACGGGACTAAAGCGTTCAGCGGGCCAGATTTGGCCTGCGGGCCGTACGTTTGACACCCCTGGTTTAAACAGTAGTATACCAATTTAATCAAAGGTATCTTACTAGCTGTTAATCCAGCTTTATGTCAAAAGTTAACAAAACCTTTTTAGTTCTTTAAAGTTAATTGTTATTTCATGTGTTTAAGGGTTTCATTTCTTGCATTAAGACAGCTTTTATGAATGTTTGACAGTTAAATTGGTGGATAAACACCCAAAAGAAATACTGTAACAGTAACACTTTATCAATTGGAAATATTGCTAAAGTATTACTTTAGCAATATTCCACATGTGGCCTCTGGTAATAAAGTCAAAAATCATTGAAATCCCATATTAAAAAGGTTTCCAGAGTTTCCTTTTTTCACCTTCTAAATTACAAACATTCTGTCCAGGAGCAATGCTGAAAAACCACTCCATGCATTTGTTACTTCAAGGCTGGACTATTGTAATTCTTTACTACTATCAGGATGTCCACAAAATGCAGTTTAAACTGATCCAAAATGCTGCAGAAGGAGTTCTGATTAAAATCAACAAGAGGGATCATATTTCTCCTGTTTTAGCTTCCCTTCATTGGCTTCCTGTTAAATTAAGAATAGAATTTAAATTCTTCTACTAACGCATAAAGCCCTTAATAATCAATCTCCATCATATATCAGAGCTCTGATTACCCCGTATGTTCCTAACAGAGAACTTTGCTCTCAGACTCTCTAAAAGTAGAATGGGAGGCAGATCCTTTAGCTATCAGGCTCCTCTCCTGTGGAACCAACTCACAGTTTTGGTCCGTAATGCAGACACCCTGTCTACTTTTAAGACTAATCTTAAAACTTTCCTTTTTGACAAAGCTTATAGTTAGAGTAGCTCATGTTACCCTGAGCTACCTCCATCCATCCATCCATTTTCCAAACTGCTTAATCCCTCATGGGGTCGCGGGGTTGCTGGTGCCTATCTCCAGCGTTCCTGAGCTACCTCTATAGTTATAACAATAATTGAACTTTATTGAACTTTATTGATCTCACAATGCAGAAATTCACTTCTGTATCTTAACCCATCCCCTTGAGGAGCAGTGGGCTGCCACAGTGCAACGCCTGGGGAGCAATCGGGGTTAAGGGTCAGAGACCCAGAGTGAAGGCACTGGGGATCGAACCGGGTACTTAACTTTTAAAATTTCAATTTAAAAAGTCTTTCTGAACAGGAAAACATACAAACAATATATCTGATACATAAAGTCCTTAAAAACATGCTCAAAGTAAAATCTCCCAAACATTGTATTATTTTGGTAAATATGTCAAATAAAAAAAATAACATTTTGGTTCTAAAATGTTATTTGACATATTTCCAAACATAAAACAATCTGTCAGATATTGTACTTTGAGAATGGTTTACCAACTTTATGTCGTCAAAAACATTCACAAACATTCTCAACAGGTGTTGTTTTACAAATTTTTCTATTTTCAGAAAAAAATGTTTTAATTAGAATTAAAAAGATAGAAAAATAACACATTTCATCATTGCACGAGTTATTCCTCCATTATTTAATTCTCACCTTTCTGATATTAATTTTTCTATATTCTTATCTATTTTGTTTTTAACAATGTTTTCTTAACTTATGTAATTTAATAATAATTTTTGATCTAATAAAAATTTTTTTATTGCACAAACTTTTAAAAATATTTTTACTTTTAAAAGTTAAGCTACATGTTTAACGTGAGCTGTCAACAGCGGCGGGCGTACCTCCTATGTGTCCTAGAGGAGACGTTCTGGCGCCTCCTCCGTCTGTAGACACGGGTAGCCCTACGACCCCTCCTACGGCGCACCGTTGCAGAGGCGTCGCCTGTGTCGTGCTCTGCGTGCAATTGTAGCTTTGCTGCGTTAACCAAAGTGAGCAGTAGTCATAGTGTCCAGAGGTAACAGTTTGTGACATCATCAATGACATCACAACCTTGCATGACTCTGTTTCATGACATCAGACAAAAAGGAAGAAAGACAGATGATATCAGTACTGATGTCATCCAAGGCTTTGATGTCAATGATGACATCACAAACACCTCTGACTATAAATACAGCCCACTTTGGCTAACTAAGCAATGCCGGGTCGCGTTTGAAAGTACGTGGTCTAAGCCCCGCCCCGCCCACTGGGTCCGATAAAGGGGTAGCGAGGCTTTGTAATAGTGCATTCAATCAATAATTGGCATTAATTAGGCCGCATTTGAAGGTACGTGGTCTAAACCCCGCCCACTGGGTCCGTAAAAGGGGTCGAAGAGCTTCCAAATTGCATTTAATAATATAATAGCATGTAATATTTAACTTTTAAAATTTCAATTATAAAAGTTTTTCTGAACAGAATTACATACAAACAATATATCTGATACAAAAAGTCCTTAAAAACATTTTCAAAGTAAAATCTCCCAAACATTGTATTATTTTGGTAAATATGTCAAATAAAAAAAAATAACATTTTGGTTCTAAAATGTGATTTGACATATTTCCAAACATAAAACAATCTGTCAAATATTGTACTTTGAGAATGGTTTACCAACTTTATGTCGTCAAAAACATTCACAAACATTCTCAACAGGTGTTGTTTTACAATTTTTTTCTATTTTCAGAAAAAAATGTTTTAATTAGAATTAAAAAGATAGAAAAATACCACATTTCATCATTGCACGAGTTATTCCTCCATTATTTAATTCTCACCTTTCTGATATTAATTTTTCTATATTCTTATCTATTTTGTTTTTAACAATGTTTTCTTAACTTATGTAATTTAATAATAATTTTTGATCTAATAAAAAAATTTTTATTGCACAAACTTTTAAAAATATTTTTACTTTTAAAAGTTAAGCTACATGTTTAACGTGAGCTGTCAACAGCGGCGGGCGTACCTCCTATGTGTCCTAGAGGAGACGTTCTGGCGCCTCCTCCGTCTGTAGACACGGGTAGCCCTACGACCCCTCCTACGGCGCACCGTTGCAGAGGCGTCGCCTGTGTCGTGCTCTGCGTGCAATTGTAGCTTTGCTGCGTTAACCAAAGTGAGCAGTAGTCATAGTGTCCAGAGGTAACAGTTTGTGACATCATCAATGACATCACAACCTTGCATGACTCTGTTTCATGACATCAGACAAAAAGGAAGAAAGACAGATGATATCAGTACTGATGTCATCCAAGGCTTTGATGTCAATGATGACATCACAAACACCTCTGACTATAAATACAGCCCACTTTGGCTAACTAAGCAATGCCGGGTCGCGTTTGAAAGTACGTGGTCTAAGCCCCGCCCCGCCCACTGGGTCCGATAAAGGGGTAGCGAGGCTTTGTAATAGTGCATTCAATCAATAATTGGCATTAATTAGGCCGCATTTGAAGGTACGTGGTCTAAACCCCGCCCACTGGGTTTCGTAAAGGGGGTCGCAGAGCTTCCAAATTGCATTTATTAATATAATAGCATGTAATATTTAACTTTTAAAATTTCAATTTAAAAAGTCTTTCTGAACAGGAAAACATACAAACAATATATCTGATACATAAAGTCCTTAAAAACATGCTCAAAGTAAAATCTACCAAACATTGTATTATTTTGGTAAGTATGTCAAATAAAAAAATAACATTTTGGTTCTAAAATGGGATTTGACATATTTCCAACCATAAAACAATGTGTCAGATATTGTACTTTGAGAATGGTATACCAACTTTATGTCGTCAAAAACATTCGCAAACATTCTCAACAGGTGTTGTTTTACAGATTTTTCTATTTTCAGAAAAAAATGTTTTTAATTAGAATTAAAAAGATAAAAAAGTAATACATTTCATGATTGCACGAGTTATTCCTCCATTATTTAATTCTCACCTTTCTGATATAGATTTTTCTATATTCTTATCGAGAATATAGTGCATTTAATTAATAATTGGAATTAATTAGGCCACATTTGAAGGTACGTGGTCTAAACCCCGCCCACTGGGTCCGTAAAAGGGGTCACAGAGCTTCTAAATTGCATTTAATAATATAATAGCATGTAATATTTAACTTTTAAAATTTCAATTTTAAAAGTTTTTCTGAACAGAATTACATACAAACAATATATCTGATACAAAAAGTCCTTAAAAACATTTTCAAAGTAAAATCTCCCAAACATTGTATTATTTTGGTAAATATGTCAAATAAAAAAAAATAACATTTTGGTTCTAAAATGTGATTTGACATATTTCCAAACATAAAACAATCTGTCAGATATTGTACTTTGAGAATGGTTTACCAACTTTATGTCGTCAAAAACATTCGCAAACATTCTCAACAGGTGTTGTTTTACAATTTTTTCTATTTTCAGAAAAAAATGTTTTAATTAGAATTAAAAAGATAGAAAAATAACACATTTCATCATTGCACGAGTTATTCCTCCATTATTTAATTCTCACCTTTCTGATATTAATTTTTCTATATTCTTATCTATTTTGTTTTTAACAATGTTTTCTTAACTTATGTAATTTAATAATAATTTTTGATCTAATAAAAAAAAATTTATTGCACAAACTTTTAAAAATATTTTTACTTTTAAAAGTTAAGCTACATGTTTAACGTGAGCTGTCAACAGCGGCGGGCGTACCTCCTATGTGTCCTAGAGGAGACGTTCTGGCGCCTCCTCCGTCTGTAGACACGGGTAGCCCTACGACCCCTCCTACGGCGCACCGTTGCAGAGGCGTCGCCTGTGTCGTGCTCTGCGTGCAATTGTAGCTTTGCTGCGTTAACCAAAGTGAGCAGTAGTCATAGTGTCCAGAGGTAACAGTTTGTGACATCATCAATGACATCACAACCTTGCATGACTCTGTTTCATGACATCAGACAAAAAGGAAGAAAGACAGATGATATCAGTACTGATGTCATCCAAGGCTTTGATGTCAATGATGACATCACAAACACCTCTGACTATAAATACAGCCCACTTTGGCTAACTAAGCAATGCCGGGTCGCGTTTGAAAGTACGTGGTCTAAGCCCCGCCCCGCCCACTGGGTCCGATAAAGGGGTAGCGAGGCTTTGTAATAGTGCATTCAATCAATAATTGGCATTAATTAGGCCGCATTTGAAGGTACGTGGTCTAAACCCCGCCCACTGGGTTTCGTAAAGGGGGTCGCAGAGCTTCCAAATTGCATTTATTAATACAATAGCATGTAATATTTAACTTTTAAAATTTCAATTTAAAAAGTCTTTCTGAACAGGAAAACATACAAACAATATATCTGATACATAAAGTCCTTAAAAACATGCTCAAAGTAAAATCTACCAAACATTGTGTTATTTTGGTAAGTATGTCAAATAAAAAAATAACCTTTTGGTTCTAAAATGTGATTTGACATATTTCCAACCATAAAACAATGTGTCAGATATTGTACTTTGAGAATGGTATACCAACTTTATGTCGTCAAAAACATTCGCAAACATTCTCAACAGGTGTTGTTTTACAGATTTTTCTATTTTCAGAAAAAAAATGTTTTTAATTAGAATTAAAAAGATAAAAAAGTAATACATTTCATGATTGCACGAGTTATTCCTCCATTATTTAATTCTCACCTTTCTGATATAGATTTTTCTATATTCTTATCGAGAATATAGTGCATTTAATTAATAATTGGAATTAATTAGGCCACATTTGAAGGTACGTGGTCTAAACCCCGCCCACTGGGTCCGTAAAAGGGGTCACAGAGCTTCTAAATTGCATTTAATAATATAATAGCATGTAATATTTAACTTTTAAAATTTCAATTTTAAAAGTTTTTCTGAACAGAATTACATACAAACAATATATCTGATACAAAAAGTCCTTAAAAACATTTTCAAAGTAAAATCTCCCAAACATTGTATTATTTTGGTAAGTATGTCAAATAAAAAAAAATAACATTTTGGTTCTAAAATGTGATTTGACATATTTCCAAACATAAAACAATCTGTCAGATATTGTACTTTGAGAATGGTTTACCAACTTTATGTCGTCAAAAACATTCGCAAACATTCTCAACAGGTGTTGTTTTACAATTTTTTCTATTTTCAGAAAAAAATGTTTTAATTAGAATTAAAAAGATAGAAAAATAACACATTTCATCATTGCACGAGTTATTCCTCCATTATTTAATTCTCACCTTTCTGATATTAATTTTTCTATATTCTTATCTATTTGTTTTTAACAATGTTTTTCTTAACTTATGTAATTTTATAATAATTTTTGATCTAATAAAAAAAATTTTATTGCACAAACTTTTAAAAATATTTTTACTTTTAAAAGTTAAGCTACATGTTTAACGTGAAGCTGTCAACAGCGGCGGGCGTACTCCTATGTGTCCTAGAGGAGACGTT